>NC_046171.1:45508823-45681690 GCF_011064425.1 Rattus rattus
GAAAAGCTGCCTCTGTCAGTTAGTTTCCAACGAAGGTAATGATACCGCGAGTACCACTTATAATTATAACTAATTACTAGAAAATATTAGGAAAGTTATCTTTTCCTATTGCATATATATACAATTTTAGGCTTATATTTAATAATAAAACCAGAGAGCTCCAAATTATAGCAATTTAGAGTGTCAGATTTGGCCCAATTGAGCTCACAGGGTATAATAAAGATATCATACTGATTTCAGCAAATTGCACAGTTTTTATCTATTAACACCTTCCTAGTGTGAAATAGGCTCCTTGTGAGCACTATTAGCTTTCCTCCATTAGTAACTCAGACGGGAAGCCACAGTGTTGTCAGCATTTGCAGCTTTAGTAATAACCGTGTTATCCAAGGTATGCTTGGATAACAACACAAAGAGGTAGAAACAGGCAGACCTATGCCAAATCTTTATGTCTATAAAACAAACTCGGGTTTATGACAGAGCCCTCTTCTCTCCATTCCTAATGAATGTGAGGGTGAAAAACAAAGGGATTTTTAAACTGTGAAATGTTAGCATTAAAACTCTAACGTCTCTCAGATATTGGGAGAATAATGGATGCATCTTCACAGTTGAGGTACCGTTATAACTGCACTATGAAAGGAGGCTTGCTTGTAAAAGCAGATAGATGTATAAAATAACAAGCATTAAGGCAAAATTAGGGGTAAGCAGGAAGTACAGGTAGAACAGACTTGGATTGCAGATGAGGATATGGAAAATGGTAGGAGATTAGCATGGCGTAATGTGGCGTTAGATCACTGACCATGAAGAAAACGGTAAAGTATATTGATTGCGAGATTTAATAACTAAATTACCTAGAGTCCTGGACACTAAATATCAATAGCACTTGTTAGAGGATGATATTATTGACAGCACATAAAGTATCCATAAAATATTCTCCTGAAGAAACTCCAAAGAGCTGATTGTGAATGAGACTCCTTGGAAGAAGGCTTTGGTTAGGATATGATGAAAAATCATATTCACGTGAATGAAATACTTTAGGAAAATATTTTGTGAAGTATTTCTTAAGAGAAATAAAGAAAGGTAGAGCAAACATGCAAATCTTAGAACGTGGGTAGATACATTTCCCCAAAAAAGGTAAATGTCAACTCCATCTTTTTGGCAAAACCCTGCAAAGGTGACATGACATCACAGTAATAACAGACTTGCTCTTTGGTTGGAAGAAAGGTGGCCACTGGAAATTTCTTGAGAGTGACGAAGGTGGAGATCAGGCTGTGTGGTTGGAAGCATGAACTCCTTTTGCAGAGAACTCCGGCAGCCAAGTCCAGCAGTTTAAAACTGCCTCTAACTCCAGATTCAGGACATCTGACACTCACTCCTGGGTTCTGTGTCCGCCCTCATGCACATGCATGAATACGTATACATACATGTAATACACAAAGACACAGATTAGAAGTAATAAAATTATTACAGAAAGTCAAAGACAAGGGGCATGTGAATAGTCAGAGGACAAACAGCTTTGAGAGCTGAGTCTAACACAGGTGGTGAGTCTTTAATTTACCAAGCAAAGGCGGGGAAAATGCTTTTGCTATAAAATTGAGAATTGAAAGATACCATTTTATCCTTCATCCTTTATCTGCATGAAAACCACCCTAAAGCATAAACAATGACAACAAATCCTAGCAAACACAATGAAACCTCTATCTGTGAAATAAAGAGTGTGTGAATGTGACTTTCGTGCACTTGAAGTTAGGAGTAGAGAGGCACAGGTGCTGCCCTCAAGTCTCAGGACCTAGGTAGGAAGCCTGAAGGGCCAACCATCTGATAACAGTTAAAGAAAAGAGTCCAGAAAAGCCTCTTCCTATATATGCTTCCCCAGAACAGGGACTAGAAAAACCTTCCTTTAAAACCCACATAAAGACAAAAAGAATAATTGCTAGCAATTCTAAGCAATGCATGATATAAGACAAAGGAACAAAGAAACAGTTCAAATCTAATAGCATGCTTCTACGTATCCTGTTTCTGTAAAATAGGTGATTATGTGTTGTTTTGAGATTTTAAAAAGAAGTATTACCTTCCATTATTAAATTCAAACACACACACACACATACATACACACACAAATGCTACAGATGAAGGGATGCTACACAATGAAGGGAATAATATGGGGCCCTCAAAAGCTGAAGCAAAATGAGTTTTTGTGGAAATTAAATATAAATTAGACATAGAGATAAAATATGTCGCTACTAAAAACCATATTGGATTTGATAAGTAGGATTTGAGCTGTGTGTTGTAGGCAGAAAGAAAGAATTTGAAGTATAGCAATTCTTCTAACAAAGCAACACAATCTGAAAGCACATCCGAAATACCAGTGAAAACAGTTTAACATACCCAGGAAAAAGTACAGAGAGCACCGATGAATTAGAAGCAAAATGGTTTAGCAAAGTAGTGGATTTCAAATAAAATAAAATATAATTGGAGCATTAGATATGGCAAATCCCCGGAGAGGAAACTGCAGTGGGCTGACTGGCCTCAGATTTCTCATCTTCAAGGCTCCGGTTTCAGACACAGTACAGCCATGGGTACAGACTGCTGAGAAGGGAGTGGTTTAGCCAAATGCTGGTTCAAATATAAAAGCTGGCAGCACACTTCCATACTGAAAGAGGCTGGGAAATTCAATTTCAATTAGATGTTGTGTCCAGTGGGACACAAGGACGTGTTCCTTCTCTGCTACCTCAGTCACCCTAAGGATGGGGATCTATGTTCGTCCCCACACTGTACTTTACTGGCTTTCTGCTAATGGTGTTACCATCTCCTTCAAATACTGATCCTCCATATCTGTTTTTTGTCCTATTTAAAAAAAAAATCTTTCTGAATCGTTTCTTATCGTCTCTCTCTCTCTCCTTTTAAATCAGAGGCACCAGTTTCAGTGGCAAAGGTTCAGTGTGAACTTTGTTTAATAAAATAAAATTATTTCTAATGATCAGACGCCCACATTTGGCTTTTAGACATAGCATCCAATTGTAGTCTGTCAGGCCAGTACCTGGGATACGCTCTTTTAACCTTACTTCAACAATTTTCTTAATGTCGGCTGTTACGAGCAAACCGACAGGCCAGCTGTTCCTTCTGTGACTTGTGCTGGGTCTGTTAATATGTTCATAAGACAAGAATAGCGACACATACTCCACGAGGCAGAATGGCAAGAGCAGTCTCAGTCTGAGGGCATTCTGAATGTTTTAAATCCAGTTTGTTGAGTTTAGGATTCAGAACTCTTACATACACCAAAGGCTGTTTTCATTTGGCAGACATCTGAAGAATTTAAACCTTCCACGTTAGCTTGCTTTTCCTTAGACTTACACTTAAGAATTGCTATGATATCTAATAATTAAATTACAATTAAAAAAAGTTTTATGACACATACACACACACATACACACACACACACACACACACACACAATTAACAACAACAAAAGCAAAATTTCTCCTCAGCCCAACATCATCGAGTAATATTGTAATTATGTTTAATAAAAATGATGACCGTTGCTGTAACACTGTGTCCATCTCTACGGGTGTACTGCTCCATCTGCCTCGTAATGACAAACATTAGCTCTGTTACAGTCAAGTCAGTACCTAAATAACAGACAGTTTCTCACAGATCAGTCATGAAACAGTAAATCATAGCAAAGAACTCTCAGCATCACTACGGGAAAATTTATGTGGGTTTGTGAATACACATTTTAATATTTGTAGTTGGTTTTTATGGGCATTTCAAAGGTTATCGGATTCACAAGGGAGGGGCTGTGACATTGATGCCCTTATTTTGTTTCGATTACAATGTGCTATTAGGGACATAGAACACGAGACTAAAGGAATAAGCATTGATGATATAATCTGAAGTAATTAGGGCAGATGAAATTGAGAAAGTGACGTAGGAATGTAAGTAAAATATGTAATTTCTGAAGATGAAAATGTAGAAAATCAGATCACAACAGGATGCTGTCAGTTATAAACGGAGGAATAACCATCAGTGTGTTGATACTCAGGAGAAGTTTAACTTTGGGGTGTACTGTAGAGAGCATAGAAGATTAAAGAGTGATGTTTGACCAAGAGTGGAAATGACAGATTGGAGACACCTTGTACCATCTTCTGCTCGATATGTTTGAGAATGATAACCAGAACAGTGGAGTCATGTGGTGGAAACCCACCATATTTATAGATTTCCCAGCCCCCGCATGACTGGTGGAACACATCTGAGTGGGAAGTTAGAACTCAACTGGTAGAAGAAGAATCCTCCATGTTGCCAGACCGGACACAGAAACACTGGCAAAAATAAAGCCCACCCATAGCTGTTGTATCACACACCTTGGAAAAAGAGGTCAAGGCTGAGCTAGCACACTTTTCTTTCTTATCTAATCAATTTGAATCTCAGAGAGGAATAACTCAACCCTTCTTGATCTCACTCTATATACAATATAAATGGAAAAGTCATCTAAAAGCAAGGCACCTCAGTTCTGTGTCTGCTAAGGAAAGAAGTAACCCTGGCAATCGGCAGTCTCTACCTCCTTTTCTTTTCTCTTGCTCTTCCATTGATACAGTTTTATCTCGCTGTACGATGTTTCTTGTGTTCCCCTCACTGTCACCTCATCCTTTGTGCTTTCTCCTCCTCCTCGTTTTTGTTTTATTTTTTTTTCTGTTTTGTTAATGATTTCAAAGTTTCTTGTTTACACCCATCCTAGATCCTTTTTTCTCTGGGAGGCCATATTGGAATGCAATTGATGTTTTTTTTTTAAACTACATTTAAATATCTAGTTTGTGTTCGAAGACAGGTTCAACTTTTCAGTGTTTCTTCATGTACTTACTTTTATGCATATGGCTGTTTTGCCTGCATGATTGCTTGGTTAGCATGTGCATGCAACGGTTGCAGAGGCAAGAAAAGAGTGTTGGACCCTCTGGAACTTGAGTTACAAATGTTTCTGAGCCAAAATGTGGGTACTAGGAATCAAAGCCAGGCCTCTGTTAGAACAGCACACTTTTTAACTGTCTAATCTTCAGTGCCAATAGATCCTATTTGAAACAAAGTTATACCTAGTCTTAATTTTTATGTTTGGAATTTGTTTATTTCTTTCAGGAGCAGCATTAAAAAGCAACAGTATAATGTATCCCAAACTTGCTTTGCTTGTTTTTAAAGTAGAAGACAACTTAATGAACTTTAAATTCATTTTGAGTTGTATCAAACAAATACATTTGTGTTAACAATGAAAGTAAAACAGTATTTTGACTGTCCTTCCTACATCCTAGTAGTGTTTCATTTTTTCTTCCATTTGTTCATTTGTCATAGGTGAATACATTGTTTAACTTAAAAGTCCAAGAAAGATTCACCTATAGACTGCCTTACGAATCCATTTCAGAGTCAATTCTGAGTACATTACAGAGTACCATTGAGGCCCATGACTGAGATACTCTTACCCCAATGCCATCCATTTTAATTCCCATCCTGTTTGGAAGAAGAGCCTAGCCTTTGACAGCATTCAAAAAGGAAATCTTGCCTCCAGATGGCATCAGCATTTCATGATGTCAGTGCAGTGGGGAGAGTCTCCTGAGTAGGTGGTATTTGTTTGGGGAAGGAAGGGGAATTTCCAATGAATCAATGCCTGGAGAGGGATTGTTCTCGGATTCATTTTAACAGCATTATGCTTCCATTCTCTTTAAAGGTCGTCTGCAAGGAAGTAAAATCTTTATGAAATCAAGTATGACAAAAGGGTAATAAATACATGTTTTATGCTGTGAAGTAAAATCCAGGATATGTGCAATTAAAAAGATTGCCCAAAGGATAATAAAGATTTCTGTTTCATCTAGCAAGGTGGCTGATTCCACATCTGGCTTTCTGTGTCATCATTAGAATAGACAGAATCATATCTTCTCTGTGACAACGTGTAAACTAGTGTTGATATTTAAAAGCAAATAATTCTGCTCTCTTTCTTTCATGTATGACTGAACAATGCACAAGTGAAACATTGTATGTGTCAAAAGATGTTCATGACAAAAAAGCAAAGTGAATGATTTTTTCCATCCCAGGAGTAAAATGTGTCAAAAAATGTTGGGTGCAGTCATCCATTGACACCATAATGCACAGAATCTTTGAAAAGGTTATACGTTTGGAACATTCAAATGAACAATTAAGTTTGAGAACTGTAGCTAATATTTTAATCTAAAAAAGACATTGAAATTAAAGAGGTTCTGAAAGGGTTTTTCTGAAATCTGTCCCTTCCCTGATCCAAATGGGGTAACATGCTATATTAAGAAGCAGAGATCAACAGTAAGTCATACCACCTCAAGGAAGATTTAAAAGCAGCCCTCAGTTTGAACATATCGCTTATTCCTGCACTGAGCAGAAAGGCCTGCAGAAAATGGCCTCTGAGAACAATGTGGACTGGGTCTTTGATATACATCTCCTTATTTATAAAATATTCAACCCATACCGTTAACCTGTCCATCATTAACCTGTCTATCACGCTATACAGAAATTCTGTTACATCTGAGCTTTTCTGTGCATGTGACAAACATAATATACTGAACACACACTCCCACATAATCACACTCCCACAGAATTATGAGAATACCACATAATCATGATGACAGAATTCAGCTTCCTCTGCAACGGACATGGCTATGCCACTCTGAGACCTTGTTTTTGGCTCTGGAAGTAAACCTCATAGAACACGCATTCCCAAATATCTGAGCAATAGAAGCATCATGATAACACATTATACTCCATAGCAATTATTTTGATGGGGCTAATACTCATTTAACAGGTACCATCTGCTACAAGGAAGCCCTCCAAAATATTACCCATACACTGTCATAAAATTAAATGGATGCACAAATCAACAGGCTCCAGTGTGCTTTGATTGGGCTAAGTCTTCCTTTATCTTAAGCCACTTCTGTAGTTCTGACTGCCGAGAAGGCTTTTGAATCCATTGCCTGCTAACTTTTTCATCTGAATTCTACGGTCAGTCTGTACTCATCACTTGAAAGACAAGCAAGGCAGACATGTAATGGTTTTCTAAAGATGTCTATTATGTTGTCTTGGATCCGTAACCACATGTCTTTCCTGTGATGATGATTTGTCTTTCTGTATAATTTGGAAATATTTCAGACATGAGTTTTACCCTAAGCCTATGCATTTCGTTGTTGTTGTTGTTTGGTGTGTGTGTGTGTGTGTGTGTGTGTGTGTGTATGTGTGTGTGTGTGTGTGTGTGTGTGTGTCTTTCTTTCTGTGTGAATTCTGAGTAATGTCAAGGACTTACCCCAATTCTTCCTTCCTTGTTCATATCAATAAACTGTATGAGGTCCAGTTACCAGTTTCCCATTCCACTGCTCCCTTTCTCATCATAATGACCTCTGCCCATATCTTTGTGGTGGTTTGATTAGTGTGGATTTATGCAATATATCCTTAATACTTTTCCTGTCTCCCCTCTTCGTCTTTCAAACTCTGTCCTCAAGGTTGTAGGATGTTCTTGAAATGGAACACATTAGCTTACTAAATAAACCCTTCCAGTGTCTTCTCATTGCATTTGAAAATGGAAATTCTCTCTTAGGCCTTTGCTTTCTTCTTTTTTTCCTCATATCTCATTTCCTCTCAATGTCCCTAAAATTATTCACAGAAACAGTTATGGAACACACACACAAATACACAGAGAAACAGACACACACACACACACACACACACACACACACACACACACACACACAGAGAGAGAGAGAGAGAGAGAGAGAGAGATTCCATAATAGTTTTTCATCATATTCTGTTGCTCTGTAGAAAATACCTTTCTGCCATTACTGTCTGCTCATGAAATGAAGCTTGTGATTAATTCTGGAATATGCTCCTGCTTACAGCTTTTCCAAGTTTCTCATTAAGCATTTCATGCAAAGAACCTGCCCTTTGGGTTCAGAAAAGTCTGTGTCTTGGCAAAGTTTTATTTGGGAGGAGCACCCGCTGAATTCTGTACCCTAAGTAAACCTGAAGCAAATCTTCGAGAGTAATGAATCCTTTCATTTTAGCACGCACGCACACACACACACACAAACACACACACACACACACACACACACACACACACACACATCATTCCCTGTCATCTAAATTGTTAGACCGTGTTTTTATATATTCAGTTTTCTTAAAGCAGGTGGACATGAATATTAAGTGTGACTTGTCTCCCTCCTTTGCGTCTGACCTTAATTCTTTTCCTTTGTTGGGTAGAAACTGTGACTAATGTGTCCCCATCACAGCACTATTATTTTTAATGTCATTCTGAATTCTAATTAAAATTTCCTTTGAACTGTTCTACCCTCCAGTTCTACATAGTTTTTAGATTTCTTTCATGTGATGGGCAAAAGTTGAATGTAAACATTTCTGTTTTAAACTTCAGTTCTGTTGGTTTCTCTTTACTGCTTTGCTTATAAGATTTTTTTTTTTGCATTCTATATAATCACATCTTTTCATATTATCAAAAGTATAATTATCTTCATAAAACCCCAAGTTCTAGGTTGTTGGTTTTAGAGTTTCTGAGAGCTTCTAAAGGATAAGTCTTCTTTCTTAAACTTCCCCATTCTCTCACCCATAACCTGACACAGAGTATGCCTTATGACATATTTCTCTTGTCACTGCATCTGTTAGAAAGTAAGTTTCACATGGGTTCCACATAGGCACAGTTTTCGTACAGATGCTCATCTGTCTTACCCATCGCTCTCTGCCAACAGAACTCACTCCCTTCTTGATATCTTTCATAGCATACACTTGTCACTTACATGTCACGTGATTCCCCTTCCCTCAGTCAGGTTCCAGGGTCTACATAAACTGGAAGCTGGTTTTGTTTATCCGGTTACCTTTACTTCCAAGGGTATCAACAATAAACAGCAGAAATGTGATATTTGTCGAAAGGGTGAGCTGTTCACAACTTCTGTTGTCTATTGCTCTCCCTTGTAACTCCTTTACCAATGAACTTCCCTAGCTATATTTTCTAGCCATATTTTAGTTAAGGTGTTGGTAGCTGCTTCACCAGATAAACTCCTAATCTCACTTGGTTAACACAACATATTCTAGAAGACTTCCATTCGAAATCTATGGTGTGAATTCATCATTACCTGATGGCCCTCATCTACCCTTTTCATCATTTGTTTTTGTGCTCAGTAACAGGTTTCCAAGGTTACTAAGAACGGGGATGGGGGAAGCTGGAAGTAAGGACACAGTACCTCTCTTCACATCCTATTGTACAGAACCCATTTTCTACAGGTTCTGGGTAAGGAAAAACATGTCTGACCACCACCACCCAGTCTGTGTCTCAAATGGGAACATCTGCAAGCAGAACTTTGCAAACTGAGTCTTGCTGAACTAGGCAAATTCATCCCGGTGAAAGTCCATCCCATGGGTTGATGTGGACATGTCACTAAGAAGACAGCTTCATCTATGCCCTGGACCTCATCAGCTCACAAGAGAGTTTTCATTAATTATTGATTAACTTTCTCCTTCTTTGATATTTGCCATTATATATTTATATCTTTCTGTCTATATCTCTATCTATAATCTTTCATTATCATCTATCTATCATCTATCTTCATCATCATCATCATCATCATCATCATCATCACCACCACCACCACCACCTATCTACCATATATTTTTACTTAGCAATTTTACGTGCAAGGTGCCACAATCCCAGACTTTGAACTGTAAAATTTTCTTTTGCTGTTAAATAGCTAGGCCCATTTTCATATTTTTCAATTTTATTTAACATGTGGTTAAGCAGTATCAAGCAATTAATTATGAATTTTGGGAGGCAAAGTGCCATTTTCAATTAAACTTCAAAGTTCCCACTGAATGAGTTCTGTTCAGTAACAAACAGTGAGCAGGTTTGGGAGTGAAGGCTGGAGTGTGAAGTTGTCACCCAATATCATGCCAAACAGAGTCTAGATAATTACTAGTTATTTCAAAATGTTAAGTGGGTAAGCCAGATGTTTGCACATGCAGGATGAATTTTTAAATGACAGCTTTTAGAAGTCTATTAAACTATGTGGGAGTAAAATATTAAAAGAATATTCATTCAAACAAATAATAAAAAATCAACATAATTTTAGGCAGATTAGCTATGAGAAAAGAAGACCTTAAGTTTAAAATAATTCACTTATCAAGTGGTAGAAAAATATCTCCATGAACTAAAACTATTAGTTGTGGCAGTCAGAGAGAGAGTGTCAAATTCTCAAATTTGTAACTCAGAAGAACGTCCTTCATTTCTGTTTATTGAAAATAAGAAAACAATCTTCTCTTATTATCTTTAGGAAGAATGAGTGCAGTCTCAGGGCAACTTTTATACTGTTTTACACATTTTTGGGGGATGCAGACATTATATCATGTCCCTTATATGACAATCTTGTGAGCAGTTGTTCAGCAAACCTTGAGACTTGGTTCTTCATTATGAAGGCACTGAAGAAGATAGGAACTCCACAGAAAAAAACAATAGAGCCAACTAACCTGGACACTTGGGCAGACTCAGCGACTGAACTACCAACCAAAGAGCTTACGTGAACTGGACCAACGCCATATGTAGCAGATGTGCAGCCCAGTTTTCATGTGGGTCTCCCGAGAACTGGAGCAGGGACTTTCCCTAAAGCTCTGGTAACCTTTCCCAGCCCAAGAGGCTGCCTTGTCTGGCCTCGGTGGGAGAGGATGTGCCTAATCCTATATAGACTTGGTGTGCCAGGCTGGGGCATATCCATGGGGGATTCTCAGAAGAGAGGAAGAGGGGGAAACGGGGAGGGACTATGTGAATGGGGGAACCTTGAGTGAGGCCGCATTTGAGGTGGAAAGAAAATAATGAAGGAAGGAAGGAAAGAAAGGAAGAAAAAATCAGAAAGAAAAAGAAGAGAGGGTAGGGTAGGGAAGGGTAAGGAAGGGATGGGAAGGAGGGAAGGGGGAAGGGAAGGGAAGGGAAGGGAAGGAAGGAAGGGAAGGGGGAGGGAGGGGAGGGAAGGGAGGGAAAGGAAGGGAAGGGAGGAAGGAAGGGAAGGGAAGGAAGGGAAGGAAGGAAGGGAAGGGAAGGAAGGGAAGGAAGGAAGGGAAGGATATGGCCCTTCCTTCAACACTACCTCTAGATCCTGAGGCTCCACAAATGTACTGGACAGGGTCTCCCCTGCAGAAGCTTGAAATCTATGGGGGGTGTGGATATATCAAGGGGCATCTGACAAACAAAATAAAGGTCTACACAGAAAGCTGTCCCTAAAGAAGGTGTCAGTCTTAGTGGCATCACAGAAAGATAGACTCTCCTGGACTCTAGTTTCTTTCTTTCTTTCCGTTTTATTCCATTTTTATTAAATTGGGTATGTCTTACATTTCAAATGTTATTCCCTTTCCAATTCAGAGGATGAGTCCTTTGAATTTTTTTTACCCTCCTGATGCTTAAGAGACGGCAGCAAACAAGGAGATGATGCTGTCTTGAGGCTCTGAACAAAACCTTGTCTTTTTTCTTGTTTATTGGTTGTTCTTGTTTTCCTACCAATAGTCTCAAGGAAAGGAATGATTACAGAGAAACAAAATGACGCTTTCATGCCCAGGTTTGTCAACATCAGTATGCTTGGTAGGCTAAAAAAAACAAAAACAAAACAAGGATGTTCAGTATCCATCGATTGATAATTTGTGGTGGACAATTCATTGTGAAGAGCTTTCCTGTGAATTGGAAGGTGCTTAGTTACAGCTCTGGATTCTCCTAACCGAGTACCAGTTGCAGCTCCCTTTCTCATTACACAGGACACTTCTATTTTACTGCTTAAACATAGACGTCTATCTGTTTTTCCATGTAACAGAAGCAGAGACCCTATCTAATGCAGAAGTGTGGATTTGTGTAATTACTGTACTCGAGGTGCCTCACCCAACGTGGGACTAATTACAAGCACCCAAGCAGGAGTGAGTTGGAAGCCATCATAACAGATGCAGGTCTCCCCCTTTATCCACAACATCCGGATGGAAGCTTGTGTTCCTCCTCGGAAGAGGTGGTCTATTTTCCCTGGCTGGGATCGGGCTTAGATGCTTAGCTTTGGGACTTGCTTGGATTAATGGAACCATAGCAAGGGCCACATAGAAGGTGCTTGAGAGGTGGCCTGGTGTTGAAGAATGCTTGATGCTCTGTCAGAGGATCTGTTTCAGTTCCCTGAACTGAGATGGCAGCTCACAACTGCTTTTAGCTTTAGTTCCGGGGATGTCATGCCCCTTCTGGCCTACTCAGGCACCGGGAACACAAAAGGTCCCCATGTACATAGCCAATACAATCACATATAAAATCACAGAGACACACTTGAGAAAATCTCTCAGATTGGCACTCCTGCTTGCTGGAAGCCTTGAGTTAGCCTGCTAGGGGATCAGAGACCATATGCACAGAGAGAGTTGTTTCCCTCTCAGACATCATAGCTAAAGGAAAATTGCAAACCTGTTGGTTGACTCTTAAAGGGGGTAGTCCTGCTAAAAACAGCGGAGCCTTGAGGACCACGTAGCTGAAATCGAGCCTGGTTCGATTTCTGTTCTGCATAATTTTATCGTAAGGAAATGATTGTTTTAAACTGTTTATTTGGGGAACTGTTTCTCCCTCTCTCTTCTTCCTCTCCCTCTCCTTTCTCCTTCCCCTCTCCCCCTCCCCATATCCTCTCTCTCCTTTTTTTTTTTTAAAATTATGTAGCTCTGGCTGTTCTGGAACTAACTTTGCAGAACAGGATGTCCTTAAACTCAGAATAATCTTCACCTGCCTCTGTTTCCATAGTGCTGGAACTAAAGATGTGTACTACCACACCCAGCTGGGAGTTGTTTCTTTTATTTTCCTTTTTTTCTTTTCTTTTATTGGATTGGGAGTTGTTTCTTAAAGCCAACTGATGAATCTTGTTATCTTCATTCACTGGAGATAGGATGCTGCTGTGGAAAGTAATTAAAGTGATCTTCTAGCTACCCATCGTCATAACAAAGTCCTATCGAATAGGTCACTTAAGTAGGAGAAACTGTCTTACAGTTCTGAACGCTGGGTGTTGGAAATACTACAGGTGCTCAAATAAAGGATAGGCTCCTTCTGAGAGTTTAAAGGAGGGATCTGACTCTGACTTCTTCATCTCGCTGACTTTCCATTAGAGCAGTGTTCTTGTATATATCAGAGTTCCCCATTTTGTAAGTGCGCTACTCAAACTAGAACAGAAGACTATATTTAAACATTTCTGTTCTTTAAATTAGCACACAAAGCAGCAGCTGTAAGTGAGGACATTGCAGAGCACACATTTTTCTAAGAATTGAATTGTGCTGATAGTGATATGGAAAATAAGTGACCACTGGAAATTGAACTATGGAGTGGTCCCGTCCCACTGGCATATGCTACTGTGGAAAAATGTACACCAGGATAAGGACTCTGTGGTGTTATGTGGTCCGGTAAGGAGACTGTATGGCAGTGACGACTTGGGCTTTTACTGTGGAAGACAAGTGACAGGAGATGCTTCTGGAACTTTTTGCTATAAATATGCTGAGCTGTCAGAGAGCACCTGGCCATCTTATTCAATCTGGGCATCATTCTTTCAAAAAACGGGTCAATGAGGCGGGGCACACACAGGTGAGTGTGATTAGCATGTGGAGGGTCTGGATAACATGTCTCAGAGCTTAAGCTGGAAGGGACAGGAAGAAAATACAGGATTGTTGATTGCTGGCCTCAGTTGTTTGAAGGGTTGTCATGGAGGAGGGGGATTAAACCTTGTCCTGTGTGACTCAACAGATACAAAAGCCACAAATTAACACTTCCCACAGACAGCTCAGAAGTGTAGCATGTGGGATGACATCTTTAGTCAGAGAAATACCTGGAGGGAAGATCAGGGATGCTTCTTCTGTTTCTGCACCTGCAGGTTCTGCTCTGGCTAGCAAGAAAAGGACCTGCTCCTGTCAGTGTTTTGGCGATCTGTGACATTGTGTCAACTTTATGTAAGCAAATCAGACTTATTTGATCTCTGCATGAAAGAAAGAAACAGACCACAGTTCCCTATATTGTAAACCATTACTCTAATAGTCAGATGACTGATTGATGTTAACATTTTTTTTCTTGCTAGTTATCAGAAGCCTCATGACCCACCCCCAGCCCCAAGACATTTAAAAGCAATTTTGTGCATGAAGATTAATTTTGATTCATTTTCTCTATTTTATACCTGTAGGTTGTCCCTCACAAGTAGTCCTGCTTCACTTGGCCTTACTTTCCGGTTATTTCAAAGTTAGAATTTATAATTTTAGACAATGATTACATTATGACTCACCACCTCAAGGTTTCTTCCCCTTCAGTTATTTGATACCCAGTTTAATTTTCCCAATTAGGTTTTAAGTTGCTTTTGAAGAAGGAAGAAAGATGTCATGTTTTGATTTTTGTTTATATAGCTTTAGAAATAGCTTTCAGAGTAATTTCGCTGTTCTAGTAATTATCAAGAAGACACAAGGTGAGTAGGTTGGTGCTTTAGTCTGAGATTATTTACAAAGTTTGGGCAAACAGCTTGTTTTGTGTGTTATGTATTTAAAGAGAAAGAACCTGAATCCTAGCAAAGGGCAAGAACAAATGGGTCTCTGAGTTCAAGGTCAGACTGGTCTACATAATGAGTTATAGGGCAGGTAGTAATAGAGAGATCCTGTGAAATGATTTCAATAGGTCCGACCTGCATAGACGCATAAGTTTGAACACTTGGCCCATTAGGAGGTGTGTCCTTGTTGGAGGAAGTGTGTCACTATGGGTATGGGCTTTGCGATCTCTGTGCTCAAGCTCTGCCCAGTGTGGAATCAGCCTCCTCCCATGCCTGAGGAGGACAGGGCCTTTCTGCCATCTGTGGATCAAAATGTAGAACTCTTGGCCCCTCCAGCGCCAAGTCTGCCTGCAAGCTGCCATGCTTCCCATCACAGTAATTGATAATAGACTAAACCTCTGAAACTGTAAACCATACCCAATTAAGTGCTTTCTTCTACAAGAGTTGCCTCGGTCATTATGTCTCTTCACAATGAAGAAACTTGAACTAAGACACACTGAAACAGAGAGGGGGAGAGGGAGAACAGGAGAGGGAGAGAGGGAGAGGAAGAGAGGGAGAAGGAGAGAGGAGGAGGGAAAAAGGGAGACTCATCATTTTACAGATGAAGAATATTATTGTTAAGTAAGTTGCACAAAGATATTCATATCAGGATTAGAGCCTAGAGAACTTCATCTCTTGACCTTGCATTTGAAGAGGGCTGAGTTGCAGGGGTAATGCCATCCCTGATATGGACAATGATAGGTAGATCACTTACCATGTTTTCCTTCGCAAAAACATGTTATTTAAAATATTGGGTTTTGTTGAAACATTGTCTTTAGATTGTGTAAAAATGTATTCTTTAGCTATCTATGAAACAGATTAGTTTTTCTCAACTTGTTACATTTTATTTTCACAATATTGTTTAATCTTAAGTTAGTTACTCTGTGTGTCAGGTCACCTAGTCACCATAATTTAGCTGATTTCTTTACTCCTTTTGTCCCAGAGTATGTTAATTGCTTCAGGAGTCATACTTTCCCCAGCATGGGTATAATTAATTGAGAAGACAAGGCCTGGATAACCAAAGCAAAATCACTTCTTGTCGTCCATGGTAATTCTCCCCTAAGGATTTTCCCAGAGTGTTTCTAATTAGAGGAAAATGAGCCAGCACATTAGATAGACCCACATCTGACTTCCAAAAGTTTCTTTAAAATGTCTTCCTTTACAACAAGTTTATAGAGCTACTTAATAAAAGTTTGGATGTAGTTTTACATAGCTACATATGAAAGTAGATTTGCCTTCTATCTTAGAGTTTGAAAATAAAATTAATATGGGCAATGGATGGGACAGTTTAATTTAAACATGATAGGATATACCATGATTTCCTGTAGTCTGTAAGGAACATATGATACCACAGGAATCACAAAAGTATAGGTAGGAAGATAATGTATCTAAAACTAGTGAGAGAATCATTTAATCATTTAAAAATACTAAAGCAAAAAAATTCATGATAAAAAGTGAAACCTTAAGCTTTTCCTAATGCAATCTGAAAAATTAATTAAAATTCTATGTTATGATCATTTGTATGCTAGAAATTAAGATGAATTGGAAAATAACACAAATGTTTTGAGCATGTTCCCTTATAGTTCAACAATCATGGAAGAACAGATATACAGGGAGAATCTCCAACAATGTAATGTTCATGTCTCATAAATTGCCAAGGCTAGAATGTTACCCTCAATAAATTATTGATATAAAATTAAGTTTGTCTGCCAATTTAGAGGTGGGAAAAAAGATCTCAGATTTTAGTCACGGGTACATTTTCTATTATAATTAACATCGGAGAGTTTGGAATTCCAGACCAGCTGAAGACCAGACCTGTCATTTGGTCATATGAGGAGCTGGTTTGTAGTGACTCGGTAGAAAAGCTAAACACAAGGTCTTTACATCTGTTTCTAAAGATGACAGGAAACAACAATTTATATTTTTATAATCATGAAATGAAGGGCTCAAAGTTTTAATATGGTGACTTTTAAAATTATTGGTATTATGATTTGAATTTTTTATGTCCCTAAAGGCTCGTGTGTTGAGTAATCCTTTCCCATAATAGCAGGGGTAACAGGTGAGGGCCTTTGATAGTTAACTGGATAGCAAGTGTTCTAATCTCAATAATGGATTACTCCACTGATGAATTTCCAGCTTACTGCCTATTAAGATATGGGAACTTCTTGGAAGAAGTGACTCACTAGAGTGTGACTTGAAGGTTTCATTTTGGTTTTTGCCTCTTTCTTTTCTGTTGCTTGTCTTCCAAGGTAAGCAGGTTTGTGTCTCCTTTAGCTTGAAGTTCACCTGGCTGTACATAGGCCCACAGTGATGGGGCTATGTACCATGGATGAAAACAGATGAAACTGTAAGCCAAAACATACAAGATACTGTGTCATGGCAATAGAAAGACGACTACCATAGGGGAAATCACTTATTAGTGAAATATGAAAGTTCAAATTTATAGTTCAACTACATCTGCCAATTAAGAATAAAAACATCCAGATGGATAATTTGAATCAGACCATATATTTTTAACTTTCGAGTTATGTAGCCTACGCAACAGAGATAAAATTGTGTGTTCCTTAGTAAATAATTAATGAATGGCACATTTGGAGAAGGAATTGTTCTTGCAGAAGTTTAGAAATGGGAAGGGGTGGGGATCAGTATGGGTTCTAATGGGAACTTACCAGAAGGAATGGGAAAGTCTGTTGTTGTTGTTGTTGTTGTTGTTGTTGTTGTTGTTGTTGTCATTGTTTTGTTTCTTGGTTTCTTTGGTTGGTTTTTTTTTTTTTTCCTAATGGGTGTAAAGTAAATGGGCGAACTATCTCCATGAGATTTTGAGTTTCACAAATAGTGTTACCAATTATTTGAAAATTTAGTTCCAAAGCAGAACAAATGGAGCTTTACTCTGCTTACCCCAATCACGGGATTCCAACCTCAATATCATCCCAAGATCATCCACCCTGTAACATCTGGACCACAGAACTGTGAGGCATTAGATTTCAGTTGGGTGGGTGGTATGAGATTGTGTGTATTCTTGGCATCTAAGCTGGATCTCTTTTCCTGCAAATAACTTACTTCTTATGGTAAGCTATCCACAGTTGGTCAAGGTGTTGTTGTTTAAGAATTTTACTCTCTGTGGTGAAATGTGGGCTGGAACATGTCATGTAAGTATGAGGACCTAACTTTGGATTCCCAGGATGTATCTAAGAGTCAGGCATGGTGTGTGCTGTTATCCCAGCACAGAGGAAGCAAAGACAGGAATATCTCTGGACTTGATGATCAACTGCATTGCTGAGAGCAAGTAGGCTGTGCTGCTAGATGGGCATAAGCACTGGTGAGGTCGAGTGAGATCAAACCCCAGATATCTCAGAGACTTGAGAATTCAGAGATTTGACAATGGCAGTAGAGGCCCTCTCTACTCGTCTCTGTAGCTGCTCAAGAGCTTGCAACCATGATACCCAACTGAGAGGACCATGAGCATTCAGTCACGCAGCATAGCTCCTGGAGTTCTCCACGCTAATGAGGCATCTGGATAGCTTAGCCTTCAGCCAATCATCTTTCCCTCCTGTATATTCTCATGCCCTTCCCCTAAGAAGTATGCAATCGCTGGTTCACCCAGAATAAAGGGTATGCATCCACATCCATCCCCAATAAAGTATGGACAGGTAAGGATTGTCTTAGAGAGCTGTTTCAGCAAAGTTTACCACAGGAAGGCCTTTGCTTAAATGAGCCATGCCCAGGACTCCCAAAGAAGACCTCTTCTCTTCTCCTATTGCTTCAGTACTCAGTACTTGCTCTCAATCAGACCAAGTCCTGCTCCTCCTGGGTTCTGCTTTTCCCTTTCTTTCTGGAATGCAGAAACCTAGACCATGTATCTCCATTCTTGACTTCCTCTACACGTGGTACCCTGGTGGTGCCCAGATAACCAGAGAGAAGAATATGAACCACAGCACTTGCCCCAGATCCTGATTTCCCCTTCTGGTCCTGCCTCTGATGGCCTGGGAAACATAGGTTGTGGACCCCCTATGTGAGCCTTTGCTGTAACTTCTCCATGCTGCCATACTGGCAGTACCCAGTCACCCCTGGCAGAAAGGCAGAATGAAGCACCATCAACTAATCTCAAAATAAAAGCAACAACAACAACAACAACAACAACAAAACAACAACAACAACAACAACAACAATGCAGAGAGAAATAGAGGAAAACACTCAACACTCAACACCTACCTCTGGACTCCACATGCATACACACATGTAAGGTAAAATTTCATATACCTTATATATGGAATTATACCTATATTTTTCTCAATGAAACTAGATTTATACCATATAATTTATTTAACTTTCAGTTTCTTATAAAAGCTTGATGCAATGAGTTAAGATTAAAATACACATACATGTAGAAGGGAAGGTTGTTATGAAATTAATCTTTCCCAGGGCCAATATGCTCAATATTATCTCTTGAGTAAGTCCTTAGGCATTCGGTTATGTTTTATTGTCTTCCAGGATTGGCTCCCAGTTGGATTTTGTGCCCCTCTATGTTGAAACTCTTTGGATGAAGACCAAGCTGGTCTAAAGGAGGAAACAGTATCCTAGTATAGTCACAAAAGAGAATTCAGCCTATCTCTTTGCTAGAATGTGCTATTTGAAAACCCTTTCTTGTACTTGAGCCTGCCCTCTTTGATTTGCTCTCCTTTTAACCTTCAAAGTCACCGTGTCTTTCTACTCATCCACCTCCCTCAGTTCAACCTGTCATTGGAATCTGTGTCGTGACTCTTTCCCCCAACCCATGTGTCTGGGGTCTGACCTTTGCTCTCCTCATGTCTCAGTCTTTGTTAAATGTTTCAAGATCAAATTAAATTTCAGGACAGAATCCCTCTGGTATTTAAAGTTAAAAAAAATCTCTATCTGGCTAGAAGATAGAAAAATCTGAGCAAAGTTTCAGCTTGACACCTCAGCAGAGGATTTTGTGACATGTTATTTTCTCATGAAGAAAACCAAATTTCCCTTTAAACGTTAAAATTTTGCCTTTAGCATACACTCTGCCGAAATAATGGGATTATTCTGCTGGGAGGGCTCATCAAAAGCCTCTACCTCTTGGCTTTGGGTGGGCCTCCTGTCCTCAGGGAGGGACCCCATATTAAAGATCCAAGGGAAGGGCAGTTCTCTCCACATGCCCTTGTCATCTCTTACTAGGGTGGCCCTCACCAGCAGAGGGTACATTTCAAGTGCAGGTTGTACACGAGTTTAGGAAAAGAGGAATGACAGAAAGGGCTCACAAATGAAACTCCTACTGTGGGCTTTTATTGGTTGCTGCTCTTGCTACAATTACAGTATCCATGTACAGATTTCCCATAATTAATAGTGCCCCAGTGATTGTTAGTTCTCAAGAGAATCGACAGAGAAAACATGTGTGCAAAGCTGTTGTGTTAGGCAAAGAACATATAAGTGGATAAGTAGCATATATATATATATATATATATATATATATATATATGGATATACAGACAGACAGACAGACAGACAGACAGATAGATAGATAGATAGATAGATAGATAGATAGATAGATAGATAGATAGATAGATACAAGGATAGGTAGATAGATATGTAGGTAGGTAGGTAGATAGATAGATAGATGGATAGATAGATACATGGATAGTAGGTAGATAGATAGATAGATAGATAGATAGATACATGGATAGTAGGTAGGTAGATAGATAGATTAGTGGATGGATGGATGGATAGACAGAAGGATAAATGCATGTATGTCCTGTGGGGGAGTGATGGCGATCCAACACCAGGAAGCCTATTCTTCCCATTCTCACGGCATCATATCATGTCTCTGTGTCCCTCTCCTTGCTTGTTGACGTCTGTACTTTCCATTTCTACATCTCCTTGTGCTCCTTTGGCCAAGCCTCAATGTACTACTCCTGAAATTCATAAGAACGATTCTTTGATTTTTGTTTTCGTTTCGGGAAAAAGTTTAACCAGGTACGCCGTACCCATGATTGGGTCCCCAACTTCTCGGGTGCTGCTTTGGTGTGAGGGCTTTCCTGAGGCCCCTACGCCAGGCTGCTTTCTCCCGCCAGGTATAAACATTCCCTCTCCTACCGCTCCCACAGCGGTCCTCTTTTGTACTCATCACCACGTAACCTAATGCACAGTGTTCTCATTCAACATACTTTCCTCTCTGCATTGGTGCAGTCTCGGCTCCACTTGAGGAGGGATTTCTGTTTGCTTGACGACTCCCTGTTCATGTTAGTAATCCATTCTAGACCGTGCGCTCTGTGTCGGTATGATAGCTGGGAACCTCTTTCCTGTTCTTAGTAGGGAAAATTGATGCCTTACTATCACACCAAACCACACACCCCATTTCTTAATATATAACTAAAATGCGCCCAAATGTCTATCTACAAGGAGAGCACTACCTGCTAAGAATGTAAAATGCTTGAAAAATCATTCATGTGCTTTACGCAGGTAACTTAGTTATACAGAATGAGCAGAGACATACCATTTACTGGAATCAGAGTCAGTCTAGATAAATCTCTGCTGACCACCCGGTTTGCAAAATGTCCACACGGGCTTCCTGATATTTCACAAGTGCTTTCTCATTAACACTAGACACTTGTATTTATTAAAAATTTTGTATTCAAATTTTAGAGAAGTAAAATATTTCCAAAATACCTTTATTCCTTAAATTTAAACAAAATTGTGTTTTAGTTGAAATAGAGTGACGTCATTTCTTCCCTCCCTTTCCTCACTTCAGCCACTCCCAGCCACCTTCCAACCCCTTTTCATGCTCCCCTCTGCTCGTATTGATGACATCTTTTTCTTTCATTAATATATTAATATATATATATATATATATATATATATATATATATATATTCCATTAATGTTTGTTTATGTGTTTCTGGGCTGACTCCTCAGTATCAGACAACCAGTAAGGGGGAATCAACTTATGGAGATGCTAATTCTTCTCTGAAGAATTTTATTAGAAGTGGGTTTTGTTTATAAGATATTTGGATAACTAAGTTATAGAGATGTTCTGTTTAGAAAATACCTGCACACCAACCTTCAGGTAGCCCAAGATCATATTCACTGCCCTAGACATGTCTCTTTAAACCTTGCTCAGTATACATTTAAGGACACAAGAAATATTTGACAACAAAGTAATAACATTTATTTCTTGCTAGATTCTGGATTCTATGTGGATCAAGAGTCAGAGCGAATACATTACTAGGAGATTCCTGTAAAACCTATGTCTCACAGAAGCTTAGGAGACGTGCTGTACCAGGAAAGTCTCTAAGGATCTGGGATCTGCTAACCACAGCTTTCTTAATGGGACATAACCAAAGTCAAATCAAAGCACTCTCGGAATCAAATGTTTCTTCTTGAGAAGAACAGGACAAGATTTTAAAAGCCTCAAGGCCCATTTCTACTCCAATGTGCTACCATCCGAAAGATAGAAATGAAATATCAATCTAGAGTGTAGAATAAATGAGATAATGACTAAATTTAAACATTATAGCACAGTACATAATTCATGGTTTGTTCCCAGTAAGTGGTAGCTGCTATGATTATCATCATTATGTTTAATGTGTCCATAGTATAGCATCGGTTCACTTAATTTCCAGTTGGAGTTTAGCTACCATTGAGTGTAGAATGTAGTCATGTGATGGTTTTATAAAAAGATGTGAAAAAACATGTCAAATTATCAACTCTGAAAACAAGCATATAAGTAACATTATACGGACCGAATATTATTAGGAATATTGAGTATATATACATATATATATTAAATTTAATAATAATTAGTAGAAAAGAACCATGAATTTGAAAGAAAGCAAACAAGTATACATGAGAGGGTTTGGAGGAAGAAAAAAGAAATTACAGAAATACTGTAATTATAACCATATTTTAAAAAACTGCAAGATGGATACACATTGAATGAAATATATTCATGCAGCATTCCCTTAGATCCCTATTAGATATCCAGTAGAGTTATAAATGGATTT
Organism: Rattus rattus; assembly: GCF_011064425.1. Classification (NCBI taxonomy): domain Eukaryota; kingdom Metazoa; phylum Chordata; class Mammalia; order Rodentia; family Muridae; genus Rattus; species Rattus rattus. The sequence goes on from NC_046171.1 coordinate 45,531,436, forward strand.
GTTTTATTCTTTGTTATGAATTTCCTGCTCTTCCTTAGTATGAATAATTAACCATGAATCATACAAAATGTTCAGGCATTTTGTTCTTAGGAAATTTTTTTAATAAACCCCCTTTTCTTCTTATTTTTGGAGAGCATCAATCTCTCCTCCCACTTTATAAGCTCAGCTCTTCTTTTTCTTACATTGAGAAAATGTTTTTGGTAGATCTTGTTGATGATATTTGTGCTTTAATATTTTCATGCTTTATTACAGTGTAAAGTATGACATTAGCAAATATCATCTATGCACAGAAAAGTCTATATGCTCCCAATCTTGAATACATGCAAAATGGCTTTGGAATGAAGGAAAATTACAAATACCAAATGAGCATGGCTACCATGAAAGTGAGAAAGTTTTTATGATGTAAAAGCACTGTGAAAAGTTCATTTTATTAAAAAAAATCATTTTTGTCTATGAAGCAATTCAGGGACTGTTTCAAATATTTACTTGTTAAGAATACCCTCCCTGGGGCTGGAGAGATGGCTCAGCGGTTAAGAGCACCCGACTGCTCTTCCAGAGGTCATGAGTTCAATTCCCAGCAACCACATGGTGGCTCACAACCATCTGCAAAGAGATCTGATGCCCTCTTCTGGTGTATCTGAAGACAGCTACAGTGTACTTATATATAATAAATAAATAAATATTTTAAAAAAAAAAGAATACCCTCCCTCCATCAATGTGATCACTGGAATTTATCCAAGGTTCTCTAACCATAGCAATTTGCTTTGAAATGTTTGTGAGAGTACAAAAGAACAGTGGAGAGTGTACAGAGAGAAAAAGAAATGGTTGCTATGAGAATATTATTGATGATTATCCAAGGATAGAGAAAAGAGAAAATACAGTGAATAAATCATAAGAAAACGAGAGTTGGAAGAGTGAAAAACCTGCAGAGAAAACACTTTTTTTCTTATATGCGTAGGTATCTGCATAAGTGTTGTTATTGCCACTTTGTAAGTTACTTTACAATATTTTGAAGGGAAGGTCAAGAACTTATCTAAGGGCTGTGGATATGACACAGTCCTTCAGAGTGCTTCCCCCTCATCCAGACAACTTTGATTCAATTTTTAAAATTCATATGACAGTTCACAATTGTCTTCAGTTCAGGGGTATCTAATCTCCTCTACTGTACTTCCTGGACACACGCAACACATATGGTACACAGTCATACATGCAGACAATACACCCATATGCATATGATAATTTCTAAAAGAAATCATGTAAAACTCATGTACATTCTTCTTACTTATGAATAAAATATGAGAAAAAATTCTTGTGTGTGGCTTGGGGAGCTGTGTATGTTAAAGACATGACTGAATAGATAGTATTCTTTGTTGAGCAGCCAATCTCTGTTCCCTAGTCTGCAAACAAATGGGGGAGCTAACATGTCCTTTTACACATGGGAGCTAACATGCCCCCTTGCACAGGGGACTACAAAATAGCATGCTATCTGCAGCAGAAGTTGGCCACATCTGCACTTGTAAGATAAATGCAGACTGTCATCTACTTTTGTATGGCTAGTGAGCTGTGGATGATTTTTTTTTTTTACTCTTTTATTGATTAGAGGGGAAATATCCACAAGAAGAATAGATAGTATTCATGGCACTTGAAATTTTATGAAATTCAAATTTCAACATCCATACATAGGTTTTCTTTGGAACACAGCCATGGTCTACTACTTATGCGTTGTTTACAGCTATTTTGAAAACACAATGATGGAGCGGAGTAGCTGCCATGGGAACTGTATGGTTTTCAAACTCTAAAGTATATACAATAGACCACTTCATTGATAACATTTGCCAACCCCGGCTTAAAGGAAGACAAGGCCTTTAAAATATGTTTCAAAGGCAGGGACTTTGTTTTGCTTGAATGTAAGCACTTAGGATTCGTCCACACTGGAGCTGCATTTATTCTTAGGAAGTATTTAAACTCCTATAATTGTTAAATTTGCTGCTCATGTTACAGATCTACATGATTTTTCTACAAGTACTCCAACTATTTCTGAGAAGTAGTGGCCAATACTTGGCTGTTTGCAGTTGTGTACGTTCCTGGAATTTTGGTATTACTGCTATGGATTTGAGATGGTGGGTGAAATCGTTCTCATATCCCAATCTCCACCTTCCAGGCTCAGTCAGTCTTTATATTTTTAATAACATCTCTCCAGTAATAGGATCCTAACCATCTGCTGACAGACTAGCCTAATGCTGCCTGCTTGCTTGGTTTAATTTTGGACAATTGCCCGAGGCTGATTTCATTTGTCATTAACTTCTTGACTTCCTTCTGTCACCTCATCGGTGCCTTCTTAGAGTCCTTTCTCTAATTACCTGAAACTAGTTCTTTAACATGACTGCCCAAGCTTTGCTTCTGATAAATTTTGGTCAGTAGATAAAGCCAGCATTTTGCAGTGAGCCATATGGGAAGGATGAACCTTGTCCAAATTAAGCAGATTCAAGTTTGTTGCCAGTGAGTCTAACACCCAGTTGTTGGAACAGCAGGTAAAGTGGCAGGAGATAAGTACTTGGGATCTGCATTCCAGGAAAAGATTAAACATGGCTACACACAGAGAGATGAAACTTTCGGGTTTGGCGATAGACTCCTACACATCTTCAAAGTCGAGGACATGAGTAGCCTGCACAAGGATTGATGTACTCATCCCAAACTACACAGTGTTGAAAATGAAAAGTGAATCATAGCAGATTAGAGTGCTTGGTCTACGTCAAGCTATGGCCTAGATGTGCTAAGGGAGGCATTCTGGTTATGCCAAGGTAAGCTGAAATAATTCACTTTTCCATGCAGTCCTCTATTTTCTCATGTAAAATATCGGTGAGTGCCTGCCTGATTATGAGCTTAAGTGGACTCCCATGTAGGTACTAGGTTAGTGCTAATTTATTGGTTAAAAGACCCCATATTTTCTTCTTTCATGGATTCAAGAAACAGACTTTCCCACCTTCGTTATAGTAATGGAGCAAGCAGATATTCCCCACAACCTTTATATTGCTAGAGCTTAAAGCATTTTATAAAATAGTTCTCGGGAAGCCAGGATGAACACGAAGGCAGATGAGAGGAAGAGCAGCTGAAACAGTTGTAGCTTCTATTCTTCAAATACATCAGTGAGCATCTCTAATAAAAGCCCCCTGTTTAAGTAAAATAAGACTAAGGATGAAAGTATGAAAAGGAGTCTACAAACAGTATGTTTTCTGAAATTAACTGGACCATAAATCTCTTGCCAATGGTGAGAGTCAGTTGGTTGGCAGATGAGTTGAATACACCCAGATAGTGGGGAAACAAAAGCAGCTTCTTCCAGAATCACACAACTACCAAATACAGATGGTAAAATTAGGAAAGTCCATCATTCCCCAAGGTTTAGATTCAACCAAGTAACTTAGATAGCGGCCTTGATCCCGTCTGATTAGGATGACTGTGAATCATGGTTGCCTTATTCGTCTTAAGGGGACACTGAAGTCATGTGAGACTAATAACCGTCCTTTGGACATAAATCTATGCTTTGTAGGACTAGGAATTGTGATAGGCTCTTTCCTATCTAATATTTTGAAATAGCTTGAGAAGGGAACCTCGGTTCAGCCTCAGTCAGTAAATGCTTTTCAAATCCACAGGCTGTAGATAAGATTCATAAAATGATAAGGAATGTCATCACATCTCTGATATCTTTAATTTTATGTTAAGATATATATTTATATACATACATATATATACATATATATAAAACATTTATAGACTTACATTTTATACATCTATACATTTATGTCATGGTAATAATGTCTAAGAAAACACGATATATGATAAAAAATAATATATTTGATATTTCAATTTAAGACACACCAGAAAAGGATTTTACAGTTGCTTTTTGCAATTGAACTCAGGACCTCATACTGACCATTCTAAAAATTTTAATTATTTATTTATGTCTTCTGTTGATCTTTTGTTCATTTGGTAAGTAATATATCAGTCATAACAAATGCCCACAAAATTTTTAAAAGGTATTTAATAAAACAGAAAATGAAAAAACATTAAGCTATGTAATAAAAATATTTTTATTGAAAGTGGATTCTTCTCCCATACAATACATGTTGACCCCAACTTCCTACCTTTCCACTCCTCCCTGCCTTTGCCTTTTTCTTTCTTCTCCAGGCCCACTCCTCCATATTTCCCTTCAGAAAAGAGCAGACCTCCAAGATACAACAAAGTATGACAAAACAAGAAACAATAAAACAAGGTCGAACTTTCATATGCAAGGAAAATTTATTTAATTAAATTTATGAGTGGAACCATTTTCTCATTGAAGTACAGAAGAGAAAGTGGGAAAGAGCCCCAAATTTCCTGAACAGAACACCAATGACTCAGGCTCTAACATCAACAATTGATAAATGGGATCACGTGAAACTGAAAAGTTTCTGTAAGGCAAAAGATACGGTCAATAGGACAAATCGGCAGTCACAGATTGGGAAAAAAAATTTTCACTAACCCCACATCTGATAGAGAGCTAATATCCAAAATACATAAAGAACTCAAGAAGTTAACCTCCAAAAAACCAAATAAAACCAATTAAAAATGGGGTACAAAACTGAACAGAATCTACAACAGAAGAATCTCAAATGGCCAAGAAGCACGTAAGGACATTTTCAAAGTCTTTACTCATCAGGGAAATGCAAATCAAAACAACCCTGAGATTCCCCATTACACCAGTCAGAATGGCTAAGATCAAAAACTCAGGTGACAGCAGATGCTGGTGAGGATGTGGAGAAAGAGGAACACTCCTCCATTGTTGGTGGGATTGCAGACTGGTACAACCATTTTGGAAATCAGTCTGGAGTTCCTCAGAAAATAGGAAATAGTTTTCTACCCAGCTATACCACTCTTGGGCATGTACCCAAAAGATGTGTCACCATACCACAAGGATAGGTGCTCCATCCACTATGCTTGTCATTCCTGCTTTTATTCTACTTTACTTTATCATTTTATTTTATTTATTGTTAGCTTTTATGTGTATGTGAGCTGCAGGACAGAAAATGGCCACTGGTATGGAAAAAGAGAGGATGATGTTGTAGGGGATCAACAGACACAGGTCCTAGAGAGTCAGGAGATGCTGGCTACGGGAACACAATAGAAGGATTTAATCGGAAGGAAGCGTAGAGATTATCTCTTGTTATGGCCAAGAGAGGATGAAGACATAGTCTCCTACGATTTCCTGTACAGTGAGAGACTTGCATGTTGCTTTGCCTGGTATTATTCCTGGAAGGCTTATGAGCATGTGTACCATCAGTTTCCCACCATCCAATACCCAAGTTCTGCTAAATGAATTACAGTTGTCCTCATACGAGGCTTCGGATAGCTGTTGGTGGTTGTGGGAAGGTGGAGACAACACTGAGCACAGTCTGAAAACACAGACCCATCGCTGCTGACCTGCTGGGTAGGCAGTGAACTGAGTGCCTGCCTGTGGGATCTACTCAGTAGCTGGAAAGCAGGGATCTGGCTTGTTTCTTTGATGCTCCCTCTTGCTTATCTAGTGGGCATCTGGTGCTGTGGTCTCTCATCTTCCCATGCAAAATATTTTGTCTTTTAGCTGATGTTTTACATAACATGTTTGATACTAATTTTTTCTGTTACATTCAATATATTTTATAACTTTGAATGGCCTAAACTTGATAGTCATAGAAAAACAAATCTCAGTTTGATTTTTTTTAGTTTTCTAAGTTATCAGAGAAGTTTAAATGTGATAGGGTATGGGGAAAGGCAATTAGGAGACACAGGACCTAACACTTTGAAATATAATCCAGAGAGAATAACAAATGCTAACTGAACGTGCAGAAAAGTGAGATAAGGAAAAAGGTCTTGGTGCTTTTTTTCAAGTATAGTTAAGGATATTGGTTAAAAATTGGTGAGGTGGAACTGGGAGGATTAAGGGTCAGGAGGAGTATGGTAAAAATATTCTGTTTAAAGGGGGGAAATATAGAGATCAAAGGAACCAATTTTGCAATTTTGTTCTTAGTTCTGATTTGGCAAAAACGTATTTACAGTATGGGTGAAACAAACCCTTCTTTTAAACGGAGCTAACCCCATTATTTATAACATCTGAAAGTAAAGGGAATGGTCAGAGAGTTGAACAGAAAAATGAGCTCTCAGAGTTTAGTGCTATTTCAAGTTGTAAGAGTGCGTTCTTGAATCTTAGATTTCTCTGGGGAGAAATAGAAACATATCTCGGTCCCACCAACCTAATTTCAATTAAAAATCACAAACAAGAGCAGTCTGTAGCTTAGTGTTAGAGCATTTCCCTGGGCTTGATCCTCAGCAGCGAACGAACGAACGAACGAATGATCGAGCGATAGATGATGGATGGATAGGTGATAGATCGGTAGATGATACATAGATGGTAGATGATAGGTAGATAGATTATAAATCTATGTGTGGTATCTGACCATAAGATTCAGCGTCTCTCTCATTCTGTAGAGCTCCGCCTGCGCCATTATGATGCTAAGACTCAGGGGCAAGGTGTTAGCTAATTAGAAGAAAAGCTTGACTCGGAAGCTTTATAAGGACTTTTGATGGAATTTTATGTATGCCCCTGAGGGGAAGCTTCCTAAGAGTATGATTACAGAGAAGAAACCACACTCACTTTTAGAGCGTTTGAAGAAACTGAACAAAACAATTTTATATACCTGCCGGGTAAACCTTCACTTTAAAACTTTCTAAGGGGGGTTGGGGATTTGGCTCAGTGGCAGAGCGCTTGCCTAGCAAGCGCAAGGCCCTGGGTTCTGGTCCTCAGTCCGGGGAGAAAAAAAAAAAAAAAAAAAACTTTCTAAGAAAGTCCCAAGTAGGAATTCCTATGGCCATCAAGGTTGGAGTATATACTTCGTCCACACATCCATCCCTCTGATCTGATTCTTGTCCGTCTGCCCTACTCTACAGAGTTAACCAGACACCGTCACAGAAAGTGCTTTCCTAGAAAATGTAAAGCTAAGAATGTTTACTCCTGCCCTGACCTTTTCCGATGACTCTTCTATCTCTGTGTTTATTTTTTAAAGATTTTTTAAAAGTTTTCATGTGTGATTGTTTGCATACAACATATCTGCATTACATGCAGATATGCATGCATAAATTGTTTATGCCTGACACCAAAAGTGTTGAGAAGAGGCTATCATAAAATCCACAGGTGGCTTTGATCCTTCATCCCCGGTCGACTGCAGGAGTAGCGACCGTTTTTAAATATAAACTATTCTTAACAGTTACTGCTTCACTTGACAAATACTTTCAGATTCTGTCTATAAAATCTGGATTTGATAAATGTATTCTCTATTCGGCGTTCTTCAAAGCATCTCCATACACCCTTGTAACACCAAGTATGGATATTTCACCTGGGATGGCTACTTACAAGTCTGCATTCGTGCATCTACTTCTCAAATCATAGAAAGAAGCAGAGGAACGATGGAATTATTTAAAGGTTAAAATGGGTGTTAGTTGTGGTAATGCTTTAGAGATCAGTCCTATCATAGGACTGAATGACACTTATTGCAGTGACTACTTGAGTTCTTGGAGAGGGGGAGACAGAGAGAGAGAGAGAGAGAGAGAGAGAGATTGGATATTTTCAATTACAGCCATCTCCACATCGCTACACACTACAGATAATTTAGGTAGCATTCAATGAGTCATTAAGAAGTTTACAAAGAATTGAATATTTGCTGTTCTGCAGCTAAAATGGTAAACGTTCCGTTTCTGCCCACATGCTAGACCTCAAAGGTACAGAGTCAGAAGCCAAGTAGGTTCAGTGTGGTTTATAGTAGCAGAAAGGGAATGCTTTCGCTTTTTACTGCCATACTTTGTTTCTTGTCTGCTGTATCCTCCCTCATGTTTAAATATTTTGGTAAATAGGGTAGTGATGCCCCCTGTGGCTGTCAGCTTTCATCTGTAGTTGAATTTTTATTGTGGATCCTCTGACTTTTGCATAACATAAATTTCATTCAGTCTTTTAAAGTCACACTTATTTTTAAGACTTTCACTATGGGATATAATTGTAACTGTATGTAGTTGATATTTAGTATCAAGCTTTGTAGTATAGCCTTGTTTGTAACATAATTTATTTAGTATTTATGTTTATTTAAGCCTTATGTCATCAGTAAGTATAAATTGGTTGTTCTTTCTCAATTGTTATAATTAGAGAAAATACTTAAAGAGAATGTCTCTTGAGTGCATTGCCAACGTCTTCAAATACATATTTCAATTTCCCTAAGAAACACTTTTTTGGGTAAAAGAAATCTTTTCTTTTCACATAAAATATGTATTAGATTTTATTTCACAGTGAAACAATGCTAAATTACATTCTATTTTGGAGGGAAAAAAGCTTCAAAAAACGATATCTAAGGACAGATTGATCTGTGGCTTGCTGTGAAACTGCTTTGAAGGAAACTGGCTTCAAAGGTATTTTCAAAATAAAAACAGAAAAAAAAACAGAAAAAAATAACATTTGAATAGGCTCTTTAACTTCTTCTGATTTCAAAGGCAATGTTTTCATTCATTTACATTATAGTCTCTTGAAAAGTGCTTTTAAAAATTTAGTAATAATTAGAAATAATATTTATTCATTGTATCTTCTTATTGTTCATGAAGAATAAAAACTTGAGAATTGTTGTTAAATGTATTTCATAATATAAGTCTAGTTAAAGTACAAAACTATTACAAGATTATGGCATTGCTTTAAGGCAAACTAACTAAATTTTGAAATTTTGAATAAAAATTTTTTCTATATCAATTGTGAATTCTGTGTTGACTGAGGATGAGACGCATAAAATTCTGGGAAAAGACCTTTAAATCCAACTTACAAAGGGCTATGATTAAATTTTTTCTTGAGATGGAAAATTCTCCTTTGGTTACACAGTTTTTATTTATATTTAATTTTCAAATTACTTACTGAGATGACGTTTCTTTGAAATCCGTAATCATTACATATCTAGTCTCTTAAACCCTCTAAAGGAGAATGAATGAATCTTCCATTTTTTCTTCCTTTTACCTTAACTTTACCCTTTTCTCTTTATATCTCTCTGGATACCAACTCTAGAAGACAGATACAGAGATTGGCACAGACAAGTCGATAATATCCTATTTTGTTGCCAAAGATGTTGACTTGAATAATTTTTTTTTGGTCTGATGCTGAGAACAAGCCTAATGCTTCACTTTTATTAATCGATTAACCATTTAAGCACTGCTCCATCTCTGGATGGCCTAAGTAAGATTTTGCTTATAAGATATTGTTTAGGATTTTGAAAATTTTGTCCTTTTAAGATAAATGAGACCAAATTTATTTTATGAACATTCTGGAATGTTCAGATTACCTGTTTAGAGTTTCAGACATAAAATAAGCCATTTCCCCCCACTTTCATAGCAATTACCATTTACTATGCTATGCATGTCATAAAGTGAACACACACACTTATAGAACATGGTTTTTCTAAGTTTTATTAAGTGACAATCATATTATACAAAACACATATCAGTTTTGATTCTGATATCAGGGAGAGAGTGCTGCTACAAAGTGCCATGAGGTAAGTGGCTAATATTTCAAAGTTTGTCGATAGTACTCCACTGGAGTGTAATAGATTTGTTAACCTGTTAATAAAATGAAATCCAATGAGATTTTTAAATGGTTCAAAAGACAAGATGGAAAGTTACAATCTGGCCATGACAGCTGGCAAACTTGTCTTAAATGCTTTTAAGGACAAAATTGATAACATCCATGATTGGCTACAGTTCAGGGTACCCAATTCCGATGTGCTGTCAGCTGTGTATTTTGGTATTGATTAACACTCTAGCTACATTCTTTTCAGACATTTTGATGTTGAAAAGTTATTTTATTTTAGGGACAGCATTCATATATTTTTTTTTCTAAGAACAATGGGAAAATACACCGTGGGAGAATGTAAGTTTGTGTTGTTAATTTTTCTGTAAATCGTATTTTATAAGTCTAAGGAAAAACTTTAGGAGTCAAAGCAAAGCTAACCAATTTCTGACCAAATATTTGGATATAAAATTTAAATCACTAGGCCAAGCACTGAGTAAGACATGGCCGTCTTGGTAGACATCACATATCTGTATCACCTGTGTAGAGGCTGAAATTATAGAGCCCAGACTGTACATAGTCAATTATAATAAGTACCCTGGGGGAGAAGCATGATAAGCAATACAGTGGCCAAAGACAGTTTTTCTGAGACACTGCATGTATAAAGGCATGAAGAAAACACATGGTGCATCACACGAGTCCGGTGGAAGAACATTTTAGCAGAGGCCTTGCCTTCCTCAGATGTCAGTTTTCTGGTGAAATGTGGAGGGCCACAGAGATGCCAGGGTCATGGGGCAATTCTGCAGTGGTAGAATAAGTCCCAAGAGGAATAATAGAGTTGAAGTAAAATTTACTTAGAGGCTTCTTGCCTACTGTCAAAATAGCTGGCTTTGGGATGAAGAGAGGATTCTCAGGCTGAGAGCACTGGATGCTCTTGCAGAAGACCAGAGTGCAACTCCCATCACCGACATGGTAGCTCTTTCAGAAGGCAAGGGTACAACTCCCAGTCTTCACATGGTGGTTCACAGTGACCTGTAACTCTAGCCCCCAGAGGATCTGGAGTGCTTTTCTGGCCTCCATGGGCACTGGTGGCCACACTGGTGTAGAGACATACATGCGGGGAAACATTTGTACACAAAACTAAGTAAAGAAAAAAAATCGTTGGCCTTTACTGTGTGTGGGTGACTGGGCAGTATCTAGAAAGGCTCAAGCAAAGGAATGACGTTGGAAACTGGGGTTAGAAGGACTGTTCACTGCTGTGGTATGGTTAGGATGAAGAAGTCAGGACTAGAGTCAGCCCAGCAATCGGATAAAGGAGTGATATTCTAATTGAGGCAGTTGGTAATTGTATAGACTAATAAACTGAAGAAGTAACTTTCCAAATCTAGTTGCCTAAAATTTATCTGCCTAGTGATGAGTGCAGGTTATGATGGTGGTGGGTCTCACCATCCCATGTTCACCATTTGACACAACCCTCCATGTTTGAAAGTCTTATTTCTCATTTATCTCAGAGCACAAAGAATGAAGGACCATTTCCCACTTATTATCCTATCTTGTCTATCCAAACGTTAGCCTTATGGGAGACCACTCTGAGGAGAAGAATCTTAGTCTCTTATGTTGAAGATCAATCATGGGGAACTCTGACTAATCCACCTCTTCTTTATCTCTTAATTTGCATTTTTTCTGAGAAATTTGGAAAAGATAGTTTCCACACATGTCTTTATTCTAAAAAAGTAATTTAAAATGAAAACTCTGACTCAAACTTTTCAAATAGTCTAATTTTGGGCTGCTGTTTTGATAGAGTATGTTAGTGGCTCTAGGGCTTTGAAACGACTGTTAAAACATGCTTAGAGGCTGGAACCAGAAATACTTTGATATACTTTAAAAGACTTTAAAATAAAAACATTTATTTTGCTGAAGTTCCTTAGAAAATGATTACTTCTGTTTTATTGTTTGTCTTTCCAAGTCGTATTTGGTGGACTTGGTTGTTTCTAATCAAAAAATTAATAATGACCAGCACGGTAGGCAGGTAGGTCTCAGTGATTTTGAGACCAGCCCTGATCTGCATAGCAAATGGACTACTATCTCAAATAGAGAAAAAATTAACAAATGCATTGTATTGTAACTTCACAGATGTTGCAGATTCTTTTTTGAATAAGGTTTCTATAAATTAAAGGAGAATTCTAGAGAGGTGGCAAGATTGCTTAGCAGATGAAGGTCCTTGCTGCCAAATTTGATGACCTGAGTTGATTCTCTGAAATGTACAAGGTGATAGAAGAGAAACAATTCTCCCCAAATTCTCCATTGACTTCTGCATGTATTCCCAGCATGCAAGACGATTCAGGGTCAGTCACACACACACACACATACATACACACACATACACACACACACACACACACACACACACACACACACCCACACACACACACACACACAAACACAAACACACACCACACACACACACATGCACACTCACACACACACACACACACACACACACACACACACACACACACACACACACACATGTACACACATACACATCCACACACGCACATACACACACAAACACAAACACACACACACATACACATACACACATGCACATACACACATATACACACCCACACAAAATAGTCAAAGAAAAAATTAAATGTGGAGGTGCTGATGGCTACATACACACATAGGATCATTAGTTTATAATATTCTGTGTTTGATAAAGATATTTATCAGTTGACAGACAAAATAAGTATGTCAGACCAACACACATGTTTGTTAAGAAGCTCAAAAAAAACTTCAAATATTAAAATAAAACTGTGTGGCAGCCTTTTTACTTTTTACTTTGTTAACCTGTCTCTCCGGTCCTATTGGTATCTAGAAAAATAAGACGTTAAAACGAGAATTGTTCTCCGAATTTCTACAGTCTGCAATATCATCTGGAAGATGATGAGGTTAAATCAACATGACACTCTGATTCTATGGGATATACGCAAATGGAAAAGCCATCCTCGGCAATGACTTTAAATCAGAATGAAATATTCCAGATGTCAACAGAAAATATTTGAGCACATGAACAAGCGAGCGTGGATGCCACTAGAAGAATTTTGTAATACCCAATGAGATGAGAAAATTTCCCACAATTTGAAACACTGTAGATGTCTGGATATAGCGCTAAGATTTGGATTATTATCCCTATTTTTAAGACAAAAAGAATACAAAAAGTGATTGGTTTTCAGCCTTGAAAGTGTTGCAAGTTGAAAGTGTCCCACTTGGTTCTCATCAGGAATATATAATGTTGAGAACTTGCATTAAATTATATAAATTATTAAGGATAAATAGAACCTCATGCTGGGATGAGTTACCAGGAGGTAGAAGTCCTGTATTCACTAAATCTCAAAGGCCCGTGACTTCTAATAATGCCTGAAGCACAATAACAAGATGTCCGGGAGGGTTTGGCAGCCCTTCAATCTGTAACTGTGAACATTTTCTCGCCCTCTTCAGGATCGCTTCTGTCCTATTTAGGACCTTTTCTAAATTATAGTTTGGTGCCCAGTCTGTCTGGTATTATTTTTCAAACACTCAGTGCCTACCACAGAAAATTGGAGATGACACACACATCAGATAGTTCTATCTGATTCAGCCTTGGAGTTGTATGGATAGGCGGCAGTTGAAGTGATTTGAAATTGGGTTGTCATCCAATTCTTTTCAGGTGGAGTGCTCTGAAGCCTGAGCTCCTTCTCACCAAAGCCTCTGAGGAAAGATTAGAGTAATTCCTTTCTCATGATTTCTGTTGATCTTATTTCTCCCTGTGAGATTTGTAATCTTGCTAGAAAGATCTCTTTGGATGGTGAATCTCTTGCTCGTCTTGGCGCGAGATTGCTTATTGGCCCTAGATATCGCCTCCTCTGAAGGAATAGATACTACACAGAATATAACCTTGATCACTTTATTGTGCTGCAGGATTTAGAGAATTACAGATTTTGTAAAAAGGCAGACAACAAACAAACAAACAAGCAAAATCCTCTTAGACTTACTGTAGTCATGAATTACAACCACTGCCAAAATTCACACTTATTACTTCTGTGAGTCAGGTATTTTGCTTTGAGTGAAATAGAAACTCTTAGAGGAAATTTTACTACATTAACATTAACATATCTTAAAAAAAAACCAAACAATCCAGTAGCATTAACTTTGACTTTTTTCAATTTCTTTTTATGATTGTTTAATAATTTCGTTAACACATATATTGTGTTTTGGTCAAATCCATGCCTCATTCCTTCCTCCCAATTCCTCCCCAGCCCGTGGTGGGATTTTGGCTAGCTTAATACATTGGCTCTTATCTATAAGGTCCAGTAGAACTTATAACATGGATGCTATCTTGCGTCTTTGGTTGTCAGAATGAAAGGAGTCACCTTTGATAAATAGAGATGAGGCATTTATTGAACCTTAGTATAGAATTAGCTTGAAAGCCACTCTGTTGGGAAAGGATGTCAGGTTTTGGTCATGTGCTAATAAAATCTGGAATTAGGCTCAAATCCTGATGAGAGATGTTTTTTTTTTAATTAGTTTTCTAAACAAATGAGAATAAAAAGTAATAAGTTATGTAAAACGTTTTTTGGTTCTTTTTTTTTTTTTTTTTTTTTTTTCCGAACTGGGGACCCGAACCCAGGGCCTTGCGCTTCCTAGGCACCACTGAGCTAAATCTACCACGTTGAGGCTAAATCCCCAGCCCTATGTAAAACGTTTTATTCATACTTCGTTACTGTTGATGTCTCCCCATCCCCCTGCATCCCACTCTGATCACACAAGTTCATGGTCTGCTTTCTACTGTCATAGATGACATGTACCACTTTATATGCATGCAAAGGTTAGGCTCTAGGATCTGTATCTGAGAGAACATGTACCGATTTGCCTTTCCCAGCCTCGGCTGGGAAATTCCATTACTTCATGTAACACAATTTTAGTTCCATCTGTTTTCCTAACAATGCCATGGTTTTATTTTTTTTATGGCTAAATAAAGTTTTACTGTGTACGCATGATACATTTCCTTTATTCATTCATCTGCTCATGGATGAGTCTAGGTTGGCTCCCTTCCTTAACTACTTTAACTGGTGCAGCAATAAATCATTGTGCATAGTAGGAAGTCCATAGTAGGACTTCCATATTGATGTGCACAATAGCCGCATGCACTCACATTCCCTCCGGCAATGAGTAAGAGTTCCTTGGTTTCTACATACTTTGTTATTTTTTTTTTTTCTTGATAGCCATTGTAGCCGGGACAGATGTATTGGGAATTATTTTCAATTTCCATTTCCTTAATGATGAAGGATTTTAAGAACAAAATATTAATTGGATATTAGTATTTCTTTTGAGAACTTTCTGTTTAGAGCATTAGTTGACTTTCACTTATTAAATTGGTTGATATCATTTATTCAGTCAATGATCAACTAATATTGATTGGTCATTGATTGACCATCTGTTGCATGTGTACTAGGTAGAGATTTCTTCCCATTCTGTGAGCCCTCTCTACAATTCTGATATATTTTTTTAAAAAACTGTTGCAAAGGACAGTTTTTAACTTCCTATAACCTCATTTGTCAAGTCTCTGTTTTCTTTTTCCGTGGTTTTGAAGCTACAGAAAGTCTTTCCCTATGCCTGTGTCTGGAAATCTTTTTTGTTTGCTGTGGATTGTTGAGTTTTAAATTTTTGATTATTTTAAACTGTGTTTTTATTTTTCTCAAGGGGCAAAATACAGCTTTTGGATAACATGCTCAAGAAACTGTTTCAGTTTGTTCTGGGGGCATAGTCTTCCCATCTGTGTCTGAGTTCTAGATGGTTAAGTGATTTTTAACTATTTTCACACAGTTCCTGCTTTGTGCTATACACTTTAAACCACGTACGTGGCTCTATATTTAAGTTATAAGCCACATACATTTTATACATAGCATCATCTGTAATATATTCTGAGTACATAGTCTATGTATTATGTATACATAGCATAGCACATGTTATTTAACCTCTTTCTGTATGTAAATAATGTGTTTGTAAACTATAATACCAGGAAATTTGAAATGAATAAGTAGTTTTAAGAGCTTATAAGTGAGTGTATACCATATTTGTCCTTTTGGGGTTAGGGTACCTCACTGAGGATGATTTTTTTTCTCTAGTTTCCTCCATATGCTTGCAAATCTCATGATACCATTGTGAAAATGTACAACACTTCCTTGATTCTTCTGTCTTGAGGGACATCCATTTTGTTTCCAATTTCCAGCTCTTACGGATAAAACAGCATTGAACGTGTTTGAGCAAGTGTCCTTGTGTTAGGATGGGGCATCTTTTGTGTGTAAGCCCAAGAATGGTACAGCTGTATCTTGAGGTAGACAGGCTTCCACACTTCTGAGGAGCCCTCTATACTGATTTCCACAGTGGCTGTACAAACTTGCCCTCCCATCATCAATGGATGAGTGTTTTTCTTACTCTGCATCCTCACCAGCATGAGGTGTTACTTGTCTTATTAATCTCAGCCATTCTGACAGGCATCAAATAGAATCTCGGAGTCATCTGGATTTGCATTTCCCCGATGCTAAGGGTGTTGAACATTTCTTTATTTTTCTCAGCCTTTTGAGTTTCCTCTGTTGAGAATTCTGTATTTCATTTTCAGTTGGGTTATTTGTTTTCTTGGTATCTAGTTTTTTGAGTTCTTTATATATTTTGGATATTAGCCCTCTATCAGATATGTATTTGGTAAAAATCTTCTCCCACTCTACTGGCTGCTACTTTGTTCAACAGATGATATCCTTTACTGTGCAGAAGTTTTTCAGTTTCACAGTGTTCTATTTATTAATTGTCTTCTTCATGTCTGTGCTGCTAAAGCAAACATTGATAATAATAATAGTGATAATAATAATAATAATCTGCTGGAAATATTACACAATAAAGAGAACTTACTAGCTGAAACATTCAATTCAAGTATATCTTCTGAAAAATAATATGACGTATGCAATTCGAGATCATGGAAAGCATGTGCCTGAAAGGATGTCGTACACTTGCAGTCTCATGGAGATTGAATTCTCTGCCTAGGTTATCTATTTTCAGTTTGATGCCCTACTTTGATTACTTGAAATATTTGATATAACTGTAGCTTTATAGCTATCCTTTTGGTTGGAAAATATGATTTCCTACTGAAATTGTATAGGTTACTGCTATCGTGTTAATATAGAATGTTGGTTATATTCCTGTAAATAATAGACCATAGTATTATTTGAATTTTGCCAAAATATCTAATAATTTTAGCAGGCATTCTCATGTTTGGTCTACCTTTATTGAGTTACAGCTCTGCACTAGGGCCTTTGCTAGAAAGAAGTGTGAGGGGATAGAGACTGGCTCAGTCTAAAGTATGGCCATGCAAGCACAAGGAGTTGAGTTTTATTTGTAGAGGTCATGTGAAAATGCCCAGGATGGTAGTGTATGCTTGTAAACCCTGGAGGGTAGAGACAGGGCAATTCCCGGAGCTCACCGTCTAGTCTAGTGTAATTAGTAAGATGCAGGCCAATGAAGGAACTTGTGTCAAAAGAGATAGATAGTGTTCCTGAGGATTGTGTTGGAGCAAGTCATCCTGTAGCCTTTCTACCCACATACATACATGTGTACCCATACCTGCCCATCTATCAACAGCACATTAACATGTACAGTTGTGAATGCACACACATGTGCATGCACACGCACACACACAAATATGTACAGACATATGAAAGTGCACAGTCATACATACATACATTAAAAAGAAGCTAGAATTATGGATTTAGTTATAATTCTATTACTAAAACTTGAATCTAGAGGAAAACATTAGCAAGTAACCCAATTACTATATTAGCCATGATTTTTACATGAAGTAATATGTTAGTAACACATATTAGTTATTAAAATAAATTACTATATTCTGACATTACTACCATTAATTGAAATCAAGAATGACCTTGACATTGGTTGGTACGTATTATAATAAAGTGAGTGTATTTTAGATCATGGCTTTTAAGGCTAATTTTAAAGTCTTGTGCTTTATAAGTGTAATCGAGCAGATTTTAGATCTGAACAACTCTTGCTATTTTAAAAATAAAATTTACCCAGTGAGGGAAAATGATCTGCTTCATTTAACATGATTATGAGGTAACTTTGAAAAGAGTCTTCCAAAATATTTTAAGCATTGTGCCAAATAAAATCTCAATACCATTTATAAACATAAAATCTAAGAGAAAAAAAAAGTCTCCAGACACCCATGTATACACGCATGTGTTCATCACCAAAAAATAGTTCTCCAGCGTCTCAGCGCTAACAGCGTGGTCTAACGTAAGCATCATCAAGACAAAGATATCTTCAAAAATGTTTTCAGTGGACCCCATGAAGCAGCAAGTCTTACTTTCACTTTGAAAAGGCCCCAAACCACACTAAAATCTGTACTCATCTACCTAACTATAGCCAATTACATAAACTAACACGTGACACTGGCACAAGTTTCCCCTTGGGAGGACGCCCAGCTTCCTTATACACTGAAAAACTTGTATGTAATTTTAATCTTATACGATGTGCTGAGCGTAAAGCTTACAGTGTCTATTTTTCCAATGTTTTACATAAAATTGCTTTTCAAAAGGGCATGCTTGCCTTTTTTTCTTTTACACTTTTCTTTTTTTTTCTTTCTTTCTTTCTTTTTTTTTGTTTTATTGATCACTATGGTTGATTTATCTACCTTTTGGTAAATAGTCATTGCGCATTGTAATTTAATGTTATTTTCGTGATTTACTTAGAAATGATGTGAGTAGCCATTTACAGTTAAATGTGCCTTTAAAAAAAAACCTGCCCATTTCAGTAAGTACTTTAGATTTAATGAACAGACCAAATGCAGACCACTCAAGGCAACGCATTTTGTAGAGATGATAGTTTACTTTGTTTATAAAATGTTCAATCGTGGGAGTTTGTAAAATCACTCAGTATTACCAACTTGTGGCCACTTCTTCCTGCTGATGGTAATGGGTTTTATAAAGCATGCATTTGAACATCTGTAAGCCTGGCTTCAACACTTAGCCCCTCACAAAGACTACTGCAGTTTAATGACATGTGGAAAAGAAATGATGTCACAGTCCCAGTGTCTTCCCCTCTGAACAATGTTATAGGGGTTCTCTTGTACTTTGGTGTCTTGTGTTTCCCTCCTGTCTACTTTGAATAGCCTAGCCATTGCAGTTTAAATGTCGCAGCGCAGGCTGCGTTCAGAGCAGAGCCGGAGCCATGTTCGGTTTTGTTTTTCATAATTACGCTTTTAGCATTTCACACCTACAAGTAACCTGAAGTACAGTAAAGTTTCTCACAAGCGGTTTTTGAGTGTGCGAACGTGAGGATGACCTCCAGGTCAAGTCTTGTTCGTTTAACTGTCTCTGACAAAAGTTACAAATGTGAATTTAGAGAAATAACTGAAGATACCCATAAGTAGATCAAGAAGGTTCTGGGGATTTCCTTAACTTCAATTAGAAGAGAAAGAACTGGAAGAGCTTGAAGGGGCTCGAGACGCCATATGTACAACAATGCCAAGCAACCAGAGCTTCCAGGAACTAAGCCACTACCTAAAGACTATACATGGACTGACCCTGGACTCTGACCTCATAGGTAGCAATGAATATCCCAGTAAGAGCACCAGTGGAAGGGGAAGCCCTGGGTCCTGCTAAGACTGAACCCCCAGTGAACTAGATTGTTGGGGGGAGGGCGGCAATGGGGGGAGGATGGGGAGGGGAACACCCATAAAGGAGGGGAGGGGGAGGGATTAGGGGGATGTTTGCCTGGAAACCGGGAAAGGGAATAACACTCGAAATGTATATAAGAAATACTCAAGTTAATTAAAAAAAAAAAAAGAAGTTTCCAGTAGATTTTTTTTGTACAAATATAGAATATAATGAAATTACTTTAACTTCTGTCTTCTTTTGATAAGGCTGTCCACAGTTCTGTGACAGAAAGTAAAAGAAAGTAGGTCCTGTAAGAATGGCATTTGCTGACATTTACAGGGAAGAAAATTCCCCGAGTGTCTCCCTGCATCAGCAAGCATGTTCACATGGATTTAAAGTGCATCTCAGAGCATATATATATGCTTCCTGATAAGTTCTAATGTCTTCTACCCCAAGATTTTTGAGGCTATGAAGATAATTATTCTTTCATTCCATGCCTTATGAAGAGAAACAGAATTGGCAAGCACACACCCTTCTTGCCTGTGGAAAGGTGGTAACTTTTCCCCCTTGGAATGGTGGGTTCATCAGAAGTAAGTCTTGTAATATATCATGGTCCTGAACTAAGGAAAAATACTCCTCAACATTGCTGACTGTACTCTACAACAGAGGTCCTCAAACTTCAGAGTGTTTCCAGGTCATGTGCGATTCTCGCCGTGATAAGATTGGATTTGGCATAGTTGAAATTGGCTGCTGAAGGGACCACATTTTGAATAGTGAATGCTACTCAAGGTGTCCACACAACGGCACATGTTGCCGAGAGAGACATTGATAAGAAACCTTAGCGATATCTGATAGGCATTCCCTGGCAGATGGTTTGCTGCTTCTAAGCTGATGCCTTTCTGAGGTTTCCTCATTAAACTTGCTCGTGGAAGGATTTTTAGTTGAGATTTTATACTCTTATCTCCAATCTAGTCCACAAAATACCAAGAACTATTAAGCAGTATTGTCAGGTCATGAAGTCGGATTTTGGGGTCCCCTTTGCTCTAACAGCTGTAAATGTTTATTATGAGTAACTACATATAAAAGAGTTTCTTTGGTTTTACAGTGCATGTTTTACTGTTTAAGGTAAAGATTATGTATGTGTGTACACGTGTGTGTGTGTGTGTGTGTGTGTGTGTGTGTGTGTTTTAGTTGGTAGACATGGGGAATTGTTGGCTTCCTTTCTTTGACATGTAGACTGGCTTTGTTGTCATGGAAATATAAATCTTAATGGATAACTTAAAGTGTTATGTGAACTTAGTCTTTCTTTAAACATTTTTTATTGTTTTTTTAAATTTACATTTCAAATGTTATCCCCTTTCCTGGTTTCCCATCCATAAACACCCTATCCCGTCCCCCTCCCGCTTCTTCTATACTAATGTTCCCTCTCCTCAACAATCCCCCCTTCCTGCCTCTCTGCCCTGACATTCCTCTACACTGGGGGGTTTCAGCCTTGGCCGGACGAACGGCTTCTCCTTCCATTGGTGCCCAACCAGGCCATCCTTTGCTACGTATGCGGCGGGAGCCATGGGTCTGTCCATGTATACTCTTGGGGTAGTGGCTTAGTCCCTGGGAGATCTGGTTGGTTGGTATTGTTGTTCTTATGGGGTTTCAAGCCTCTTCAGCTCCTTCAGTCCTTTCTCTAACTCCTCCAACGGGGACCCTGTTCTTAGTTCAACGGTTTGCTGCGAACACTCGCCTCTGTATTTGTCCTGCTCTGGCAGCATTATGATCAAAATGTGGTTTGGTAGCATTTCAGATTCTATTCCTTGAGAACAACTTTAAAATGTAGGATTTGGTTAAAATAAGAGCAATGGGAAATGTGCTCTGAGTCAGAAGTATCGAATACGTCCCGAGGCAGTACAGGCTCCGTGCGTGCCGGTGAGCATAAACGTGAACCATTGGCTGAGCTGTCTCCTTTACTTTCGGATAATCCATTTTGTCTTGGTTTAGGGTTAGTTGTTTTATTTAGCTGGAAGAAGCCACAGTTTGGATGAGCATGATTTGTACAAGTGGAGGAGAGGGAATTATTGTGTTCACGAGATATATATATAGCATACTAACTTACATAACATAAAGTCAAGAAGACTAAGGGAAATGCTTTCTCCCCAGTGAGGGTGTGTATGCTCAGGGCTGCCCCATTTTACCCAGCCAGGCATGGATGTAGCTTGTGACCTTCTTCCTTATTGTAGCAAATACACTTACTTTCTGTCACAAACTGACAGAGAAAAAAAATTTTATTCACTTGTCTATCTGTCTATCTTTAAAGTAAAGATTCCCTTTTGAATTTAGGTAGTCAGGAAAATTCTGTTGCCATTTCAAATGTTTTCAGTTATGTCTTCCTATTTGGGGTCCACCAGCTTTGCAATAATGAAACAATTTGAATCTTTACCTAAGACTTTTCTGGGAGGAGATGCCTGAGGTGTATTTATACATCAAAAGGACGAGTGTATGGGTGATCTTTATCTCGGGATTATAAATTACAATGATCACTGCATTTTACATATCCATTTTGGGATAATTTATTCATATATAAAAATAAACCCATTTCTAGTTCAATAAATTCTTGACGGAAGAATGAGTTTTGAGGCAACTACTTTGTTAAGTAAGAGAGAATAGGACATTAAGTTACATATGGTAAATAGAGGTGATCTTATTAGATAATTTTTTAAATCGTCCAGTCAAGATCAGGAAAACACTTCACATTATACCGAAGGTATCTGCATATTCTGCAGGTCCAAAAAGGTGTAGAAAAAGCTTACATTTGCAAGTTTCTGTTACGAAAAATGGAAGTGGTGGGAATTTGATTTCCTTCGTGGCCCTGTGAGCATTATTTCATTCTTGATGAGATGGTAAACTTTGCAAGAGTAAGCTTTTTGTTTTTCTTGTAGCCGAAGTCACATCATGAACTTGGACCCTCACTTGCTCGGCAGACATTCTCTCCAAAAATTGCTAGAGGCCTTTTCCAGGCAATGGTTAATGCAATTAAATTCTCCAGGTCTGCTATGATGTTTTTATGTGGTAAAATTTAAAGTATTTAATAGGGAAGAGTAATAAGTCTATCCTTTTAGTGATTATTACTAAAAAATATTTCCCTTTGTCATACATTATGAAGAAAGCATTCTAAGCGTATTTTTCTTCTTACCTAAAAAGGATAAGCCATATACTATGGCTTGACTGTTCTTAGATCCTTGAGCACACACATGCTCTGTCAGCTCCTAAATCATACAGTGCTTTCTTCGGGTTTATTTTCTTTGATGTTTCTTTTCTTCTAATATATAAGATTCCAGAGTATATCGGATTGACTTACTTCTTCAGAAGTTCTTCAGAGCTATAAATCAATAATTCAATTAGATCAGAGCTGTAATTCCTGTAAGCAGAACACCGTTCTTTTTATAACCCAAATGATAACCTCAGATATGCTTGTGACTCACAAGTTGGCTCTTCATCCAACTTCCCGAGAGGTCTGGCTCACGGGCATTTGATTCATTTCATCCGCCGCTCCTACTCTTATGTCGCTTGCTTTGAATGGCG
Organism: Rattus rattus; assembly: GCF_011064425.1. Classification (NCBI taxonomy): domain Eukaryota; kingdom Metazoa; phylum Chordata; class Mammalia; order Rodentia; family Muridae; genus Rattus; species Rattus rattus. The sequence goes on from NC_046171.1 coordinate 45,554,320, forward strand.
TCAGTGTGAGAATGTTGTCAGGAAACAGCATAGCAGGCCGGGCAGTGTGCCAGCACCATTGTAAATGGAGATGGCCAGAGTGAAAGAGAGGCGGAGGTGAGTGGGCGAGGGGCAATCTAACAGTATATAGCATTGATCCAGAAGTAAAAGGAAGACAGGGAGGGATGCATTCGAGATGCACAGACCACTTCACATGGCTTCATAGGCCTTAAAAAGTGGTTTGACATAAAGACCACTTATTCTAGCAGAAAACTGCTTTCTAAGTGTGAACTTTATAAAACCCTTTCATGAATGAAGAGAGGGGCAGCGCGGTGACAGGAAATGTCAGACTAACACTGGACTAGAAAACCCTTTAAACTATCCACCGCTACTGGGCACTGAAAAAGCAGAAGATGGCATGGCATTAGAAGTTAGATTCAGAAGAATTTATTTTACCTTATTTTGTTTAAAACAATCTACCCTTCTCCTAAACTCTAAGGGCACAGTGTAAACTAACTTGTATGATGTTGGTGGGGTTAGAGTGGTGCAGGCACTGTGGAAAACAGCCTTAAGGTCCCTCGGGAAAGTTAGATAGGACTGTGGTATGGTTTGGAACTCTGACTTGGTAGGTATTTATCCAAAAGAACTGAAATCAGGGTCTGGAGGGGATATTAATATGATTCTAGAACGTTAAATTCCGTAGAGCAGACGGACTTTTAAACGGAAATGTGATTTGGCGTGCGAAGCAAACTTAGAGGAGGGGGCTTGAAATACCGGCATCATTTCATAATGTGCTAGGGGAAAAGGGGCCGAGCCGAGGGTTAAGATTGCAGGGGGGAGGGCAGGAATGAGAACTAGAGTCAGTGCAATAAAGATATTACTTCAAGCTTTGGCAACAACACAGTAAATCCAAACGAGAATGAAAGAGATAGCCAAGGTTAAAGATCACATCGGGATAGAAGGTGCTCGGGAAACACAGGGGCCCAGGCGGAGAATAATGGAAGACTCAAACCTATTAAGCATCACGGGTGAATGCTGACGTGTTCAGCTTCCGAGAAATAGTTGGCCGAAGCGACGTGGAGAAATGCGCTTTTAGGAGCTGAGTGGATACAGACAAGCCGTCACATGGTGGATTAACGTGAGTGGGAGGAGCTCCTTTGCTTCTCAGTGCTCCAGAGAGCAGGAGAATTTAACAATTTCCCTCCTGTTCTTGAGCCTCCAAGACCCTTTCCAAGGCGTGACCCAGTGGTGATGATTTTTGTCTTCTCAGTAGCTGGATGCTGACTGGTACACAGATCTCGAACTATCATTATCCTGTGTGAGTGAATTGAAAGACCATAATCCACACAGGCCAAGCTTGAGCTTTTCAACAAACAGGGAAGAATAGCAAACAGGGAAGAATAGCCCAGTAAATAATTCTCATCCTGAATATTTAAGCGTGGTCCTTCCTTCCATAATACCCTTAGTCATAATCACAAAAACTAAACACTCAGTAAAAAGATAGACAATCATTTGGGGTTAAGCACTGGGCAGCTGAAATCTTATCTTTATTTGACTCAACCCTGCCCCAGGCCTCCTTGTATACAAGTTGGTGTTCAGAGACAACAACATCAAAATTCTGATAACACAGGAATCACTTAAAAAGCAGTAAAATAATTTCTAATGGTAAAATATCAAACCAAAACTAACATGAAGTTCTTCTTATTTCAAATAGCTCATAGGGGCTCACAGAAACTGAGGTAACAATCATACAGCCTCTATGGGTATGAACTAGGTTCTCTACATGTCTGGTATGTATTGGTATCAGGAACTGGTCTTATGGTGACTTGCAGATCACCTCCGAACCCAGCGATGACATCGCCCATAGGTGACAGGGACCCGCGCATCTGCTGCCATGGAAACCAGCATACATTTCTAGTGTTCCTTTGGTTTACCTCTCACCTTTACCTGAGAAAGGTTATCTCACCGCCTAAATAAAAGACCCTCTTGATCTTCGCTCTTTGTTCCCTCTTTTTTGCCCCTTTGTCTCTGTCACCCCTTTTCCCCACAATAAACCTCTTTACAGCGTGATTGTGCAGTTTGGTGTTCTTGGACCCCTACAGTGGGAGTGGGAGTATGGCTGCCTCTTTTGCCTGTGCTCGGGACCCTTTCCTCCTACCGGGTTATCTTATCCAGCCTTGATATGAGGGTTTATTCCTAGTCTTATTGCAACTTGATATGCTGTGTTTGTTTGGTATCCCTTGGAGGCCTCTTTTCTGAGGGGACCTGCAGGGGGAGTCAGTCTGGGAAAGAGGAAAGGTATGTGTGGCAGGGGGCAAGGGGAGTGCAGGAAAGAGTGGAAGAAGGGGAAACCGTGGTCAAGATACAATGTCGGAGAGAATATTAAAAAGGATACAGTTAAACACCACTGGTAAATACAATCCTAAATTCTGGTAGTCCCTGTCATCTGTGAAGTATATGATTACAGCAGAGCTCCATAGTGGAGGGACCATCACTCCTCAAAATGTCATGTACCAGTCAGTGCATCTGTCGGGCACATCACAAGAAGAGGGTATTCTCTGTTAAAGAATACCCTGAAATAGTTCTGAAAAGGAAATCAGGTAACAATGGCAATGAGAAAGCCTCTTCCTCCAAAGCCATCCACAGCTCTTTCCCTCTATCCACGGGGGGATCACTGATCTTTGTGTCTGAGTTACTTGAAGTTCAAGATGTAACTGTGGGAAGTTGCTTTCTATTTCCTACAATCTCTGAGCTGCCCCCTTTCCTTAGAGGAGACCGTGATTCTCACTAATAGCCTTCTAGAAGACTCACCTAGCTCCATAGCATCTTAGAGGTAAGACTGTTCACTGGCACCATACCCCGTCTAGAGGTTCTGGAAGGATCAGTTAACCTAGGTAGAATCGACATTTCCCACTCACGTGGACCAGGAGTCTAGCAAGCATGGGGAGGGCAAGGCTTAACCAGAATGATGCCAGAAGAGATTCTAAATAACCCCCCTGCACTGGTGAGCCTACTCCAGGGCATGCAAACAGATTGGCTTTGCTTTCTATATTCCTTGTGTGGGCTGCTTTCTCTCAGCTGTCTCTCTTGGCTCCTTGTTTTTTTTATCTGAGACAAGTTCAGCCCTTGTTGATTGTTTCTATTAAGCCCTCAAATTCTCACACACATATGTTGTATTCTGGAGCAAACATTTTCCCAGTAACTAGAATTCTTAACTAGTGAAATACCAAATATATCAGAATTTTAGAGTTTAGTATTTATCTAACAATATACTAGGTGTGCTATATAAATATAGCTGTGAACACTGTTTAAATGTCTTGTTAGTGTGTGTTAGTTCATGCTAGTGTGGTATCTGAGAAAGCCAGGATAGTGTTAGACCACCCGGGGCTGGAGTTATACGTAGTTGCAAGCCACCTGATATGGGTACTGGGATCAAACTTGGATCCTCTGCAACAGCATGGCCTCTCTCCAGCCCCATTATCAATAGTATTACGGCATCTTTAGATGTTTTAATGTGTATTAAATGTTTTGCCAGTATGTGTATATGTGCACCACAAGTGTGCTTGGTGTCTGAGGAGGCCAGAAGATGGTGCTGTATCTCCTAGAACTGGAGTTATGGTGGCTGCCATTTGGTTGGTGAGAACTGTATACAAGTCCTCTGTAACAGCAAGTGCTCTTAATCACAGAGCCTCAGTGTATAGGTATCAAAGACAATTATATTTATATATAAATGTATTTATATATATATAAATGTAATTGTGTATATATAAACATACATATATGCACATATAATACATATAAATACATACATAAATATATACACTTATACATACATATATAAATATACACATACATAACTTCGAGGAAATAAAAACAAAAGAGAAAGTCAGTAGTTCAGCGAGGAAGGGCAGAGTGTAGTTTGACTGTAGAACCTCATCTATAATCCTTAAGTTTAAAATAGAAATTGCAGACAGGAATGGTGGTCCTCTTGAGCAGCTCTGCCAGCAGCTGACTGAGATAGATGCAGATACTTACAGCCATCCATTGGACCGAGGTTGTGGATCCTTATGGAAGACTTAGGAGAAGGATTGAAAGGGTTGGCAACCCCATAGGAATAGGAAGACCAACAACATCAACCTGGACCCCTGGGAGCTCCCAGACTAACCCATCATACAGTTTGGTCCCTGGCCCCTGGGACATATGTAGTAGAAGATTGCCTTGTCTGTCCTCAGTGGCAGAGGTTGTGCCTAATTCTGTAGAGACTTGAGGCTCCAGGGAAGGGGGATGTGAGGGGTGAGCTGGGAGTGAGTAAGGGGGTGGGTGGTTGGGTGGGTGAGAGGGTGGGCAGTTGAGGGGTGGGGCTGTGAGCGTCCTCTCAGAAGCAAAGGAGAGAGGGTGACGAACTCTTGGAGGGGGCGATGGGGAAGGCGCACAACATTTGGAATGGAAATAAATGAAACAACAACCACAGTAACAACAGTAAAGACAGTACCTAGTTACAATAGAGAATGGAATACTATCTCACCATTTTTGATGAATTACTGGGTTAATACCATGGCCCCAAATGGAAAAGAAAAACGAAATAGAAATTGTAAAGCCTTATTTTGATGATCTGAGCATCTTCAGTGATGTTAAAAAATAATCAATCTGTGCACCAGTTATATTGTAAATGTGTTTGAAAGGAGACACCAGGATCAACAGGCTTTTTTTTTTTTCCAGGCAATCGGTGTGGCAGGAGAAAATGTACGCTCAAGTATTGGAGTCCAGGTACAGCCTATAAGAACCCTTATTTGCCCTGGGATACAAAGTTTCTGAATCAAACTGCCAAGTTTACACATGAGTTTCAGGTAGAAAAATCCCTGCTGGGCTTTTATGCCCCTCTGCTCACGGAGTCAAGCTAGGCTAACAAGTTACACCAGGTGAAACCATCGGTAAACAAACAGGCCCCGCAGGTCTTTTGGGAAGCTTGGGGATTTAACTAAACATCATAGATCCCATGGCATTCGACTTAGCTGAAGGTCAGAGCTGACATCCGGGACTCCCAGAGAAAAGCCCCATTGTAAAGTGTTGCTTTATACAGATTCTGGTTTTTCACATATCCCAGGAAGACACACTTGAATATACAATTAATATCCACCGGGATGAACTCTTCCAGGGAAGTAAAAAATGAATATCCCCGGACCTCCAGTGTTGGAGGCTGAACCGGATCTGGAATTTGGGTCCGCTGTATTTAATTTCATTGTTTACCCCACGGTCTCGAGTTTTTTAGAGTGTAGAATCAGTGTGCTTTCCTTCAATTCTCCTATGGAGACTTCCATGTTGCCTGGGCCAGACAGAAAATCTTCAAGCACTACATCAAACAGCACAGGAAATACATCATAGGGCAAGTGTTTGCATCATGAACATGAATATTGTTGTGTATTGTTTGTACTAACAAAACAGAATTTTCTTATTAGTATATTTTATGATACCGGTAGAAGGTCCTTCTCATTACAGTATTCAGGTAACGTTGCATTTAGGAAAGTCTGTCCTGTAAAGATAATGAAACCGTGAAATAGAAAAGTCTGTTTTCAGTCTTAGCATCCACCCTGCTACTTAACAGCCACTGAGATCACAGCGGAATGTGTGTGAGGTTTTTCTGTGGTAAATGCTAAGGATTCCTCAGATTACTCAGTCCTACCAAGCTTGGCCCCCAACCCTTATCTCTGGAAGAATCGATATCCTATTTAGACAATATATATAACACAGTATAACCACAATAAACAGTAATGGCCAAAATGCATATTCATTCTCTAAAACTTTGTTCTAATCAGATCAGAGTCATAGAAAGTGGTATGCATTTTTTAAAAAAAATTTCATAACATCAGAGGGGGGACATATGTTGGTAGCACAGGTTGTAAGAAGGTGGTTTCTTTATTCAGATGTTTCTCTGTTCTTAAGCATGCATGTGTGCATGCATGTGCAGTGTACACATATATACAGGGCCATGTATGCATGTACCTGTGCCCTGTTTGATGGGGTTTTTTTTGACACTTCAGCTCTCTCTAGAACTTCAAAAGAAATTAGCTTAGAGATTTCAGGCTGGAAGAAACCGTGCCTCACATAGATCCGTGCCACGTTTGGTTAATTTCTGAAAGACAAATGGTTTATTTTTAGTAAGGAGAAGTTTGTTATTGGAATATGACCTTGCGAGTAAGAGAGGCGAGCGAAATGAGGTGCCCAGCACAGTTATCATCACTGTGAGCCTCTCAGATAATGACAGGAGCATTTTCCTTCTGATTAAGCTGCTTTTCGTTCTCCTCTCCAGCTTTTTCTGGACAAGAAAACAAATGATCAATTTAGAATCACATTACATTCACAATGAACAAGACTGTGAGCTCAGGTTTGCACAGGCGGTCAGTTTAAAGGAGCCGAACTTCTAGAGAGGGCCCACAGAAAAAAATGAACCTTTGCACAGGCACGTTTTCTTTTTAGTAATCTGGTCCCTCAGAGGGAGCCATGTCTTAAGGGGAGGCAAGGTAGGGAGAGCGGTTGTTCGGAATCTGTTGTTAAGGCATCTGGCTACTCAGTGGTGATGCTGACGCTGGTGCATTTTCCCAGTCCTGCGGTGGTCAAGTGGCCTTTTCACAGTTACACTGCAGTGAGGGTGAATTGGTGATTTTCTGCTATGGGCTTCCACATCCTTGTGTCCTGAGCCAAAGAAATGCAGATCTTATTGTTTGCCTCAATCTCTGTGAAAGCAATGGTTGCCATTTCCAGAGACTCTGGTCTGTTAACTTCCTCCAAACACTGTAATAATACCAGCCCTCTCCTAATTGTCTCACCTGAAAGCGAATCACTACAGAGATTGCTTTTTGCAATGATTCCGGACCTTTGGAAAACATTTTAGTTGAATCTTTTTTTTTTTTTTTTTTTTGTGGGGTTGGAAATCTTATGGTATGAATAGAATACACATAGATTCGTGAATTTTCAGAGGTAGGCATGAAAGAATCCGACCTTGTGGAGAACAGAGGATGTTGTCTCAATTATGGTCTTAACGACAGTGAAGAGACACCAGGACTCTGGCAACCGTTACAAAAGAAAATATCTAATTAGTGCTCGCTTACTGTTCAGAGGTTTGGTCCATTATTATCACGTCAGGAAGCATGGCAGCAGAGGGAGACTTGGTGCTTGTGAAAGAGATGTGAGTTCTACATCTGGATTGACAACCAGCAGGAAGAGAGAGACATCGGGCCTGGCTTGAGCTTTAGAAACTTCAACACCCTCCCCCCAAACCCTGATGACACATTTTTCTCCAACAAGGCCATACCTCCTTATACTGCCATTCTCTGTGAGCCTATAGGGAGTACTTTTTATGCAAGCCACCACAGATAGGGTTTCTCTCTTTCTTTCCCTTCCTTCCTTCCTTCCTTCCTTCCTTCCTTCCTTCCTTCCTTCCTTCCTTCCTTCCTTTCTTCTTTCCCTCCCTCCCTCCCTCCCTCCCTCCTTCATATCTCTCTCTCTCTCTCTCTCTTTCTTTTTTTTCCTTCCTTCCTTTCTTTTGTCTGCTTGGGAAAATATTCCAGTTTGCTATCAAGATTTAAACATGGACATAGTTTAAGAACAAAAATTTCAGACGTCTCTTAAGAGTTAAAACATTCCAGTTGTAGATGGTATACTTATGACACTGTCTACCACTGGTATAATGTGGGTAGAAGACCTGCACATGTTTAAACCAGTTGCAAATACCAGCGTGTAAGTGTAGGAGGTCTTTATGTACCACCCCTAACTAAGAAACTGTTTAAAAGCTGCTTGGGGAGGAAAACATCTTTCGTGAGAATGTGGCTACTGGTAGGGTAGCCATGCTTTAATGAGTGGCTCCACACTCATGCACATAAGGGCAACCAGCACATACTGGGATTAGTAATTTATAAAAGGAAATGGCAGGAAGATGGAGAGAAAAGTATAGAGATGATTGACAGCAGCTGGAAGGACAAAGGAGGGATAAATAGGATCATATTTTACCCTATGCATGTATGCAATTCTCAACAAAGTAAAGCATTTGGATATCCTGGCTCCCCAAGACTCTATCCCTACAAAGTTAGTCAGCCATTTTTTATGGTCATTGTCTTTGGGTAACTGGGAACTAATTTTCCATTTACCTCAGATTTCTAAACCTACATCACCTTATGATACATTACTTGTCTCTGTGGGTATGTGTACAGAAGACGAGAAATTGATCAATTATTGTCTATAGATATTTAGGTGCCCCCACACCTCTGTCTACTGTCTTTGTTGTTACAATTTCTATTGAATAAGCCCATGGGTTCGTCATTCTGTTGCAACCTGGACATCTTTTTCCCTTGAGCCACTCTTCAAAATGACAAGAGTTTGTAATAAGTTTTACATTATTACTTTAGTGTATCCCAGATCCCCACAATGACTGTTGGTTTGGTAATTTGCTAGGAGTGTTAGAAATAATTAAGGATTATTTTGTGATCGTTGGCTGGAAATTACAGCACTGGGGAGAGCTTCCTTTCTGCTATAAGGTTTGTCAATTGAGTGCCACAGGCATATAGGTGGGACCTTAAAACTAATAGATTATGGTGCTGTGCCATGAGAACTAGAGGGTTATGGTTCTAGGTTTTCAAAGTCAGAAACTTCTAGATCTAGGTACTCAAGTCTGTGGCCAGTGGCTCTCTAGAGCTCTACTCTCAGCTGTCCGGTTCTTCATAGATTCTCTTGCCTTCCACAGTTGAAGCTCTGAGCACCCTCTAGCTCCCTATGGCCTTGGTTTTCTGCCACTTCTTCCTTCTCAGGATTCAATGCCCTTTGTTTCCACAGTCCCTGTTCTCAGCTGCTCTCATTCTGTAGCTTGCACCTACACATATGCAAAGCGCTATTCTCAGCGTTGAGTTCCTAGCCTCTTTCTGCTGTTGCTTCCACGATCAGCAACCCGATCAACATAACAACCATATGTAGCCAGAAAAAACCACTTCGGAGAAGCTTTTACTAGAACCTAATATTGCAGCATAGATTATTTTAAATAAGGGAGGTCTCTTGGACTGGTCTGAAGACTGGGAAGACAGATAATTATGTGTAGCTAGAAGGGTATGACTGATGCAGCTTATGCCAACCACCTCCAAGCAATCTCCTTTCTGCCAGTAATAGGGTATTTTGTTGAGTCAGTTTGTGGTATGCGAACAGATATAGGATGAATGGGACATTCTGGACAACCACTGGAACGATCGTCTATAGATATTGACACTTGTCTTAGGCAATGCAAAGTGTCCAGGAGATAGATTTTGGGAAATCTATCTGAGAGCAGAAGCATGTTCTTCTGCTACAACTACTGTCACAGTGGTCTTCGCAGCTAGAGTGGGAATTCCTTGGTCTCTGTGAATAGCTCAAACCAATCAGTCTGTAACGATGAAAGTCCACCCAGTCATCAAAGAAGGGGCAGTTGAGTCAATACTTTTCCAGTTGGAGGTTGTAGTGTGCACAGGTAGTCTCTCAAACCTGTCCATCAAGTAGTCTAGCCCCTGGTTACCAAGAGCTTCTGTTATTCTGTTATTCAGAAGAACAAAAATAAGAAAAGAAAAAAAAGAAAAGAAAGAAAGACAGGATGTCACAATCATACATACATTAAGGAATATTCACAATAAAGAGGTAGTATGTTCTCTAAGTTTTACAAGTTTCCCTTGGCCTAAAATTCTTAGAAAGTGTTGTTCTCGGTCTATCTCAGGAAGGTCAGTGCAAAGATGCACAGAATGACTAAAATTTATTGTACTAAAATGAAAACCAAATGAAATAATCAAAGAGGTGGATATATGTGCATGAAGTCCAGAAAAACACAAATCTGAGCAAGCAAAGGTCTTCCTTTCATAAAGTCACATGGTTGTGCTTGAAGCCCGCAATGAGATTCTAGCAATACATGGGACATTTTGCCTATTAAGGAAGTTTGTTAGAAAGTAAAGCTCCTGGATTTCTCCTGGTGGCTCTTCATGCCTAGAACCTGGCACAAAGAAAATTCCAGGCTCCCAGGAGGAATGCCAATATTTAGTAAAACCCATATAGTTATATAAACAGTCCACATAGACATTCTCATCTGCTAGGGTACAGTAAGACTCATTTGACATTCCAAAATGGAATTTGAAGGACAATCCTGTAAGTAAATTCTTCTGATGAAACAAGTCAGGCCTGTTCCATTGACTATTTCTCCACTGAGCAAAAGCAAATTTTTACTTCTTTTTGTAGGCAAATATTTTAAAGCAAGTAGTTTGTCATGAAAGAAAAAAAAAACTACCACTCAGTTGAGATTTCTAACCTGTTTTCTCTGGAATACAGCTAGATATTGCCTTTGTTTGAAAATAAAGCCTATCATTTGTCTCTGTGAGCTCTAGTAAGCATTCAGTAGAGAAACACATCTTATATTGAGCTGTTCGTGCTTTCTCTGTCTGTGTATCTGTCTCTGTCTCTGTGTGTGTCTGTCTGTCTCTCCCTGTATGTATGTATGTATGTATGTATCTATCTATCTATCTATCTATCTATCTATCTATCTATCTATCTATCTATCTATCATGTGTATATGTGTCTGTGTGTATGTTGTATATGTTTTTATGAGTGTGTGCCTATGTATGTCTTGGGTGCATTCCTCTGTGTGTGTGTGTGTGTGTGTGTGTGTGTGTGTGTGTGTGTGTGTGTATGTGTCTATATATGTATATATATGTGGATGGATGTTTGGCAGAAGAGGCTGAACTAAAGGTCCCAAGTACACTAAGCACCACTAAGTAGACATCCAGAGCCTTTCGTTCTTTTTACATTGGCCTTGAACTTAATCTGTAACTACTCAGATTCTTTGCCCTCAACTTCCTGAATAGTTGGGTTGATAAGTCCCATTGCTCAGCTGACTAATTTTATTCACCACATATGAAGCATTCGGACCTCGTGGTGCAGCATCTCTATGATCATAGAGCCATTTGCAGTGAGGATATAAAAACTTTTAATAGGTAAAACATACAGCTTGTTAGATGATATTACTAGTACAAAGGAAAAAATTACTTAGAGCAGAGCACATGTCCTTTATAAACCATGTTAAACTGTACAGGTTATATTAGTGTTCTAGATAAAAACTGCAGGTCCACGGTGTCTACATTTCTATGTCTTATTTTCATGAATAAATCCGATTATAGGAATGAAGGGGCCTTGTAGATGAGATTTTGTGGGCTTTTGTTGAAGAGATGTCTGTGAGTGATCGAGGTGGGCTCATTTTACTTACCAATCTTTCAAAGTCGAAAGAAAGCTGAAGGAAGGATCAGAGAAATACAGTGCAGCAGACGTGAGCCACTGTTGCTGCCTTTGAAAATGGGAAGAGAAGGCCATGAGCCAAGTGCTCTATCAGCCTCAGAAGCTAGCACTTGATCTCAGCCAACAGCACACTGTGAAACAGTGACCCCAGTCCTACATGTGGGAGCAGCTGCATTCTGCCAGCAACTCAACTGCGTGAAGAAATGATCCTCTGTGGAGGGTTCAGCCGAGAGCACCTTGCTGACACAATGTGTTTAGTCAGGGAATGTGTCAGAATCGCTCCTCATTCTCCACCACTGTACGATAATAAATTCATGTTGCCAAAACTATATTAGACAATTTGCTATGACATCAAGAGAAACCTAAAATAGACTCTTTGGTAATACCTATTTGATGAATGCGGTGTCTCTGATATTCTTTCAGTGCTGTGATCTCAAGAATCAAATTGTTGTTTTAATGTCCCTTTTAAGAAGGCTAAGCCTATATCAAGGTAGTAGACCGCTACCCTCACTTCTAATACTTGCAGTTTTGTAGTTAGGGTTTGTGTGATGCTTTGGTTGTAAATGCATATTTGTTTATAGACTGAAGACCAAGGGGAAGGCTATTAGAGGATGCTCTTGTGTTAATGAAGTAGAATAGGATCAGCAAATGCTCTTCTTTTTCTTCTGCATTTAATATCATTTATTGATAGTGTTTTCTTCATAGCCCCTGTCTGAAGTCAGATAACAATTATTGGAGTCTGACCTATTACCCTGTGTTCTGGTCATTGGTCCACCTGTTAATATCAACACAAATCCTTTAGTACTACACTGTTTGTTTTTAAATAAACACACTGAATGCTTTTCTAAAAATTTAAGTTGTCCAATTATTTTCTTCTTTATAACACTATCCTAAACTATCCTCTGCTCTATGTCTTTCTGTATAACTTTATTGTCAGTAAATTTCACGTGAAAATTTCTCTTATTTTTACTAAAATTAAATTTACCTTGAGGATAAATTTGGAAAAACACATTAAGTTTGCAAGTCCATGAATATGACAGATATATGCCTATGTGTAATTTTTATCTTTAATTTTTCAAAAATTTGTAGTCTTTTATTATGTACAGTCTGTCGGTTATTCATTACTTTCTCCTAGGTATTGATGTTTTAAAAACTGTTATAAAAAGTGTCTTTATAAAATGTGCCTCATATTTTTGTTGATACATAAAACAGTTTTTAAATACTGGCCTTTTACCAAGTATCACCGTGACTTGTGTTATTTCTACGTTTACTTATATGCACAGCCATGATGTCTTTGAGTGATGGTGGCATGTTTATGTATTGCTTTCGACCCTTCTGACCTCATACATTTTGTACTGCTGACTTTGGCCTGGATTGCAGCATTCTTACAAAATAAAAAAGAAACCCTTTGTTAAAATGCACTTTTAGAAATCAATGTGCGAGAATTTTTTCTTCCAATTTTTATATTATTATTTTAAAATTTAGGCTTCGAAGTTATATTCGCCTTGTAAAAGAATCTGAAAAATATGAATAGAATAGTTGCTTTGAAAAGATTCATCAGGGAAGGCAATTAGAGTTGAAAATTTAGTTAGAGGTTTTTGCTGTTTGACAGTTTTTAATTTCTTAATAATTTTAGGGAGTTTTCCACCAAGGAATTTGCCAATTGTAATAGTCCAGTATTTAGACAGTTATTAGGTTATGTATGATGGTCACTCTTGATGTTGTGATTGATTTTTTTGTTTGTTTGTTTCTTTGTTGTTGTGTTTTGGTTTTTTGGTTTTGTTTTCTGTTTGTTTGTTTGTTTGTTTCTTTTCCCGGTCTTCCATGGGCTTTACAACACTCACTATCCTTTTCTAAAGTTACCTTTGACCCTGGCCAATGTTGTCCATGTTGTTGGTGTTTTTCTCACCACAGGTTGAATATGTATCAATAAGAAGAAGAACAAACCCTTTTGTTTATGGAATATCTGTGTGTGATAGTGGGGAAGGAGGCAAGATGGCTGAAGGCCTCTGCCTTGATTCTGCCTTGAGCCAGGATGGTTAGCAATACCTTAAATTTTACTGAAGAATTCTGATGAACAAGGTTTGAGGAGGACAAGCAGGAGCTCACTGTCCTATTTGTTAGGCAGATTAAGTTCATGTCTCCTAGGAGGTGCTTATAGATAAATGGATATATAGTGTTTGAATATAACTCTGGGCTAGAGTTAATGTGAGCATTAGTCATATAGAAATGGTGTTGGAGACTAGGATGACTAATCAATCCTATCTCTAGAAGAGTATGTACAAATGAAGGAGATCAGACCAAATCTTGATCTAATGCTAAAAGCTTCATGGGATGGAACAATAAAAACAAAACAACCTGATAGAGATGGATGAAAACGATACCTGTCTGAGTCAGGTTAGCAAACATTGTGTAATGAAGGAGGAAGATGATGAGTTGGTTAGTAAATGCTTGTCCCAGACTCATGAGAACCTGAATTCAGACCACGGAACTGATGTAAAGAGCATGGCACTGCGGATCTGTAATCATGGCATTGAGGAGACAGGAAGATCTCCAAGGCATGCTGAACAGATGTTTAACCAAATCAGTGAGCTCAAGGACTGATGGGAGACCCAGTGTCAAAGGATAAGGTGAAGAGTGGCTGGGGAAGGCAACCTGTCAACCTCTGGTTTTTACAAGTAAACACACCCCACACATGCATGCTCTTCTCTCTCTCTCTCTCTCTCTCTCTCTCTCTCTCTCTCTCTCTCTCTCTGGCACACAAACACATACACACATCACACACACCCTCACACATATACATACACTCTCTCTCTCTTGAGCACGCACACACACACACACACACACACACAAAGCACACACACACACAGACAAAGCACACACACAAATGCACACACACATATACACACATCACACACACTTGCACATACACACACTCACAGGCTCTCTCTCTCTCACACACATGTAAAGCACACACACAAATGTACACATGCACACACACCAAGCACATACATACCACACACACTTGCACATACACACTCTCTCGCACACACACAAAGCACACACACAAATGTACACATATATACACCTTTCTCTCTCTCTCTCTCTCTCTCTCTCTCACACACACACACACAGGGGGAGGGAGAGAGAGAGAGAGAGAGAGAGAGAGAGAGAGAGAGAGAGAGATGAGGATGGCTCACTTATGCTACATACAGGTGTAGATGCAATGGTACACATGGGTTCACGCACACACATACACACACACATGCAGATGTAATGGCATACTTATGTTTGTGCACACACACACACATAAACACATGCAGATGAAATGGCGCTCTAATGTTTATACACTCACATGCAGATGCAATGGTACACTTATGTTCACTTGTATATATATATAAAACACACACAGAGAGAAACAGAGACAGAGAGACAGACAGAAAGATAGAAAGATAGAAAGGGAGAAGGAGAGGGGTGAGGAAGGACAGAGAAAGAGGAGGAGGAGGAGGAGGAGAGGAGGAGGAGGAGGAGGAGGAGGAGGAGGAGGAGGAGGAGGAGGAGGAGGAGGATTCATTTGAGGACCAGAAAATGACAGTTAAGAATTGGAGTTAGGAACATAGAGATGACTAGATAGCTATATAAGGATCAGTTTGCGTGGAGATATAGGATCAAATGGCTAAATTTAAGAATGAAAATTTAACCAGAAGTTATTATAGGTACTGGTAGAGAGAGAGAGAAAAACACGTGTAGAAGAGAAAGACAAAGCGATGAAGTGTTTTTGCATGGTAGGATGGCATTTTACTCTCCAGCATCCATTCATAGGGTGAAGTGAAAATCTTTAGAATTTCATCTAGATGTGTGCTTGCAGGGTATTATTACTCCAGCATCAGTAGTAGTAATTATTAGGATATGGAAATATGCGGTTTTCAGTCGAATTACAGAACACACTGAAAATTCTATTATTGGCTGCTAACAACAGAAAATAGAGCACAGTAACAGAACAACAGGACAGTGGGTAAATGAATGAATTCCATAAACTTAGTGTCAGGAAAACCTGAATGCTTTTTCACAGGTTGCGTTACATTGGGTAACAGACTTACTAGCAAATCACACTTCAAGGAATGTAAATTAATAAAAAAAGAAAAAAATGAACTTTGGAAAAGCAATTGCACACATACACACGTATAAATGTTATATAACAGATATTATTTTTAATTTGGTTTTGTATAATTAAGATGATCATGTTGTATATCTATGTATATATAATTAATATTTAACATGAATGTGTATATAATTAATATAATTGTAAAACTAATGTGATGCTTTTTAGTAAAACACAAAGTATATAGATGTGTATTTATCTATGTATATGACTTTTATAAGAAATTTTGTGCATTTGAATGCAAAACTTGATCCTTAGAAATCTATACATTTAGAAATATTAGCAATTTTATGAGTGGTAGAACTATACATGTACACACACATATATATATGTATATATATATACTGTGTCTTTATCTAAAAAGTATCATATTAGTCATATAATTACATTAATTGCATACACATATATATTATATATTAACCATGATATATAATATATTAATTATATATACATATACATATACCATAATAATCAGATTAATTACATATATATATACATACAAACACTGTATGTTTAGTAAGCATTATATTAATTTCAGCACCTAGAGTTCTGTGGCAAATCCCTGAATACTTTGAGAAATTCTGAAGAAGCCATCCGTTACACATGTCCATTAATTACACTAATAGAGGCCCAAATTCTTTTATCAATGTATGTCAATATACAATGAAAAAATCCTCAGTCAAAATATTTAGAACAAACATCACACATATATTTGTGCCCAGAAAGGGTTGAAAGTGATTTAGTCGACAAACTTTATTTCCTGCCATTCCTGATAAACGAAGCATTTTAATTCCTGCGTACAGATAAATACATCAAATTCTAGCCATCTCTAACATAATCAGACAAGCATATCTGAGGATGCGTGTCTTAAAAACATAGAAAGACAAGCGTATTGATCACAGGGCAGTAAAATATTGGAGCAGCGAGGAACCCAGAACTCCTGCAGATGGCAACGCATCTGAAGAAATGCGTTCATCACCCAAGCAGTGCACACAAACGGATCCTCAGACATCCTCACCATCGCCTGCACGTTATGTGCTTAGCATGCATGGTAATAAGCAGACACATTTATGCCCGACCAACTTATACAGGAAATTTTATGCAATCTGAGCGCAAAATTTTGTCCTTAGAAATTTATACATTTAGAAATACTAGTAGAGATTTTATGAGTGGTAGAAATTTATTATTGATCTTATTTTCATAAATTTCCATATTCTTTGATTTTTTTCAATAAATGTGACTGACTTTAATTAAATTCTTAAGTAATATATTCATACATTTTTCATGATCAAATCTACTCTTCAGTAGACATTTTTACCTTTTAAAGACCGCTTTCTTTGTCACCATATTAATGTATGCTGATAGGGATATTTGAACACAACACTATCTTTTTTTTCTCCTCTCTGTGTCTGTAATTTCTTATTTCCCTGTTATGTAAAATAGATTTTTCTTACATAATACTATATTCTGATTATAGTTTCCCTGAGTTTCTCCCCACCACCTGTCCTACCTGGACCCACTCCCTTTCTCTCATTAGAAAACAATCAGACTTCTAAGGAATAGTAGGGAATTATAATATAATACACTATAATATAATGAAGCAAAATCTACCATATCACAATTGTATAAAACAAACAAACAGAAGAAAAAGAACTCATGAGAAGGCACAAGAATCAAAGACCCACTTATTCACACACTCAAGAGTCCCATAATAACATTAAGCCATAAGCTATTAATGCACACCCATGTTTACCTGTGTATGCTGCTTCAGTCTATGTGGATTCATATGTGTGCATTTATCCAATTGATTTAGAGAGCCTTGTCCCCTGGTGTTCTCTAACCCCCTCTGGTTCCTACATGCTTTTCACTTCCTCTTCCCTGAAGTTCCCTGGGACCTAAGAGAAGGAGTTGATAGAGACATCCCACTTAGGACTTACTCTCTGCATATTGTCTGGCTGTGAGTCTCTGTATTTACTCCTATCTGTTGCGGGAGGAAGCCTCTCTGATTATGAATGAACAGGGAACTAATCTCTGAGCTTTGCAGAATGTCATCAGGAGTCCTTGAATTGCTATAGCTTTCCCCCAGGTACATGGTCTGTCTGGTCTCAGGCTCTTGATCGTCCAAGCAGCATTGGATATTGGTTCCATCTTATGGAATAGATCTTTGTTCAAACAGCTATTGGATGGTTATTCTCACAAGGTTTGTGCCACCTTGCATATCTTGCAGACAAAATGCCATTGTATATTAAATATTATATTTAATATTGTATATTAAAGGGTTTGTAGTAGGTTGGTGTTTATTTTGTCCTTTGGTAGCATGCAGGGTGCTACCAAAAGATGCTAACACATAGTAGTAAAGAACCTATGTGGTCATCAGCTTGACTCTTTCATGTTCAATGATTGTGCATGTGCTCTCTTCTGCAATGCAATCTTGCTGTCAGTTTGTGGAGAGCAAACCATAGTCTTGGCAACAACCTGGGTCATTTGGGGGTTCGACCCACAACTCAGTCTATTGTAACCAAATCCTGGTCCTGAAAGTTTCTTTCAGTGACAAGTGAGATCCAGTTGGGCCCCCGTCTTCCCCAGATATAAATCTATGCACTATGAATACCTAATTTTCGATAAACAAGCCAGAAATACACATTGAGGGAAATAGACAGCATCCTCAACAAATGATGCTAGTCAAACAGGTTGCCTACCTGTGGGAGAATACAAATAGATTCATAGCTATCAACCTGCACAAAACTGAACTCCACATGGATCCAGGATCTCAATGTTGAATATTAAACCCTCACAATAGCTCTGTCATACTCGCTCAACCTTCGTTCTGTAGCTCATAACCTTAATTTGACCTATTGTTCCTTCCCTGACAAAAACAATTTCTTGTACTTTGTTATGGAGCCTCCTGGACTTTGGAGATCTCCCAGCTTCCTAGCCTCTAGACCTAGCCTATCAGCTTAAAGGTCAGACAGCACTCCCTGGTCTAGATAACCTTTATGTTGTAAATGTTGCAAATGCACCTGTTTGCTGTTTTTCTCATATAAAAACTGGTTCTGGGGACTGCCCAGGGTTTTAGTTCTGGATCCTGACTCCTGGCTGTGTCCCTGGTAAGTAAGTCTTTGAATGTGCATTCAACAAGCCATCTGACTGAGATTGGTGTCTGAGTGGTTTCTGTGGCTCTTCCTGGATCCCAACATTAGCATAATGGTGTTCATTGCTGCTTAATATTTAATTACTATTAAAATATTGAAAGGTTATAATTCTTACAATTATTTATCTAAAAAACATAAAGAAAACTTAGCAAGTAGAGTGCAATATGTGTTCAGTGCAATATATTAATATTATTAAAGTATAACAATATTAATGTTACTTTTAATTTGCTTAAGATTCTTTTCAACTGTAATTCTGAGGGTCTAGTAGTCTTCAATGAAAAGCTGGTCACCATATCTGGAAAGATGAATCAATGTTCCTTTTAGGGTATGAGTATAATGGTGCTTGTAAAAAAGACCAAAAATGACTATTTGCTGAATGTCTTGCTGCTGCTATAGATTTCAGTTTGGGCGTTTTATAAGGCAATTCACTTAATATTAAGATTATTAGATAATTAAATTTAAATGAGTTAAGTGGTTTTTTTTTCAATAATATAAGGAAACTTAGTTCACACTTTATTGTATGGCCAAAGTCATAATGCTTAATCAACCAGAGAGTGATCTATACTATTATGGTAAGTAAGAATATATAATCCTAATCTATTTGAGGAGATTAATAAGTAACACATGCAGAACATTGGTGTTGCCTACTGTACCACACAGGGACCACAAACTATATGTAACTTCGTAA
This sequence comes from Rattus rattus, assembly GCF_011064425.1. Classification (NCBI taxonomy): domain Eukaryota; kingdom Metazoa; phylum Chordata; class Mammalia; order Rodentia; family Muridae; genus Rattus; species Rattus rattus. Next base: position 45,573,587 of record NC_046171.1, read on the forward strand.
CTTCTTTACTTACCTCTCCTAGAGAAAATGAAGCGATACAATACTTGAGCCAGACCCAACGGATCTCGAAGACCTCTTTCAGAACGACATCCCGAGACTGGAAGGCCACCAGTTAAGTTTGGAGGTAATATACCGAAAGACATCGTTTTGTTTTGGTTGTCCTCTTTTCCTCTGGAAGAGTGTCCTTCACAGAGGACGTCTCCCTTGAGCTGTGTCTGCATCCCTGAGCTCCAGTGCCTGCCGTGGCTCCTGATGCTGCTCGTGGCTTCCATCCGTGACGATGGGGAGGTTTGCGGATGCTGTAGCTTTCGCGCTTTACTTCACAGCATCCAGGTTTCAAAGCCCTGGCTTGAGTGATGGGCGGACTTAAAAGAACACAGTAGTCGGCTTGCTCTTGAGGATACAATGCCAAGTCTTTCTAACCCAAAAGCCATTCTTCACCTTTGTCTTAAAATCATAGCACAGTATTTTCTCTTTCTGGTTGGCCATTTTTTTGAGATCTAACGTACAACCTAGTGAGGCTGTTCCCGTAATGTGTCAGACCATTTTTACCCATCACGTACATACCAATGCCCTCCATGGTCCCCTCAGGAACCTTCTACAGCAAAGATGCTTTTGCTTTGTGTATTTCAGAGACAATTTCCTAACTATATGAAAAGCTTTCTTTTAGTAATTTATTGTGAGAACACTTAGTCCCATTTTTTTGCTGTCTTCTTCTCTGTCACTTTTAAAATTTTTTTCCACTTCTCTCCTATTTTATGCATTTAAATATTTAATTGGTCTACACATCCGACTATTCATTCAAAAATAATTTTAATATGTCATTTTTTTCCTGGGAAAATTAGTTTTGTGCTCTCATATGCACGCTAACTCCTTTGTTAGAGGAGTCAGGACACAACGATGTCAATGGTGGTATCCAGGAAATTCCTAGGAATAAGGCTGTGTAGATTTGAGGAGGAATCACGAAGTCACACATCTACTAGAAACCAAAGTAACCCACCTTAGGGAATACGTGGAAATTCATATTTGATGTACAAAGTGTTAAGGGATTTATAGTGTCCCTCATTGCTCACCATAAAACTCAGCTCAGAGGATGGTCATTGTTTAAAATGTTCACCCAAACTGGTTCCTTACCATGATAATATTCTCAGAGAACATTGTCTTATGCCTTAATTTTTTCTTCTTGCATATAAATTGCATCTTAATTTTTTATCTCTTTGTTTGGTGTACATAGAGCAAAAGGCAAGTGTCTCGCCATCCTTGGCAATCCTATGTTAAATTCTCAACACTGGTTTATAGAGAGGATGAAAGAAACAGATGAGGTTGCTGTCAGAGGTCATTGTCCTTTCTACAGTAAAAGGAGGCCCCTGGTGCTCCTGTCTACCAGTCTGAAGCATTCCAGCAGGGTTCTGAATGGAGAAAATTTAAGCATATTTTAAATATGAACCCTTGAGAGAATCTGTTTCTCTGCCTGTTCATTTCACAATGAGTTCCAGCAGCTCAAGATCAAGTGGATGCTGAGAAGAAAGAGCATACATCAGTTTTCCAGTAAAGCAGCACTTGAGTGCCGACCTGGGAAACTGACGCCGTAAGAGCTGGGTCTTCTGCATCTGTTAGAGGTAAAGATGGACGATGTGTCCTTTGTAAGTGGTAAGGGACACGTGCCAGCCGCTGGGCCTCCAATGCAGGTCCTACCTCTATGCCAGTGAGAAGCCTAGGTCTGGAGAGGTGTGCTGAGGGAGGGGTGTCTGGAAGCTGGGAAACAAATGACTCAAGTCAAATCGTGGTTCCAAGCTGGTGGTCGATGCACTGATCCAGACAGCTTTCCTTATTGCTTTCTCTCTGATTTTCTTTCTCTGGAGCTCTCCAGACAACTCTCCCTTTTTGGTTTATTCTGATTGAGACAGTTCTCCAAGCAGTTCTCTCTGATATTCTAAAAATATTCTCTGGATAGCTCATCTCTTGCACATTATAAGCCCGGTCTTCTACTTTACTTATCAATCCAATCATTTATTCCAGGCTTCCTTTCGATTATCCTGTGAATCAGCATCCTGTGGCCCCAGCCCCTTAAATCTTTGGAGACTTCTGGCACACATTTTCTTTTAACATTGCAAAAGAATTTAGAGACAATTTAGAAATTGTCCGCCTCTGGTAAGCACAGATGATAAACTAGGTGGCTGGGACCTGTCTTGAAATTAACATTTCTACCGCACCTTGCCCTAACCTTGCTTTGTCCCAGGCACACCCAGAATGCAGGAATCTGTCTGCCTTTGTAAGCATAAACAAAAAAGTTAGCTGGGTGAGGTCTCCTCCCATTGTCACTTCCTAAACCTCTATCTCCTTCCGTAGTATCTTTCTGACAAGTTGGCACACAGCACATCTGCTTTTGTTTCTTTATATTTGTGAAGCCGCTCATAATTCATATTGCATCCTTATATTTTACATGGTCGAGAAATTATATATTTTAGAACTCATCCTTTTAGAGCTCTTTCCACCACCTTACGGTCTGCCCTGATAGCCCCAGTGTTTACCATTTTGCTGAGACATAAACACACCTTCACCTACCAGACTCCTGATTATCTGATTATCTTTGATTAACATGGAGTCATTAATGTTAACAGGGAGGACATTCCTTGAAGGAGGAAAATAAAATATGTACATTTTTATATAAACAAGACTCATGCTCAACACTTGTGGAGACCCACATCCACCTCCACTCTGTACCAGGGGCAGGAACCATGTCATTCTGTCCCCACCAAGGCCACACCAGACCTGGCACTTCTAACATAGGACACCTTCTAATATATTTTCCCAGACTATGATAAAATATATCTCCATATTAGTTTTCCAAAGAAATAGAACCATTAGGAGATAAATAAATACTGATACAGAAATGGATCTATTGTGAGAAATTTTGGCTTAAATTATTATAGAAGTTGAGTGGGCCGCAATCTGATTCTGCAAGCTGTAGATCCAACAGTCAGTGGTATAATTAATTACAGGTGAGATTGAAAACTAGTAAAGGGAGCTGGCTGCATAGCTACCATTCCTAGAGAAGTGATGGCTACTTGTTTCAGTACAGACAGGAAACGGGGAAGATGGTGTGCATGCAGGTGAGACAGGGAGAAAGGGCAAGGTTAGAATCTTTTATTTTCCCCTTTGCTTTTCCATATAGCAGGCTGATTTAGTTTATTGAGTCCACTGATTCCAGTGCTAATATTGTAGGGAAACATGCATGAACCTTGGGACAGTGCTTAACCAGATGCACGGTCATCTCCTGGGCTAGTCAAGTTGACATATAAAGTCAGATACTGTGACCCTAGTGGGTTATATCACAACTGCCCGTTGCTATGGGGGTGGGCTAGGAAAGCTTCTGAGAGTTTGTACAGACTTGGTAGTTCAGAGCGGGTCACATACACCTTTGCCTCCCTCTGGATTGAAACACCAGCAGGCTCCTTTTCCTGGCCCTTGAAAGCTGCTTGAAACCCAGATTACTTTCAGTTTATACCTGTTGTGTATGTTTTAAAATCTCCAACCAACGAGAGGGTATTTTTTTTTTTAATCTTTACTTTCTGAAGGAAATATGAAGAATGCTTGTGGTGTCAGAGACTCCGAATTACAGCAGAGCATGGACAATTATGGAGAACAGATTTCTACAAGGACTTTTTTTTTGTAAAAGAGCACATGAAGTAATTGAAATCTTTCTAACAGAGCCATAGGAAACCCTCTGCATTTTCTTTCTTTCCTATTTTTTATTTTTAGGTTTTTTTAACATGTTTTATGAGATGTAGAACTGAACATGAATATTTTTATAACTTAAAAGTCATTTATATGATACTTCTAGCTAAGTGACTAGGAAGAGACTAGCTAAATTGAATATTAAATCTCAAAAATAAGCATTCAAGGGCTGGAGAGATGGCTCAGCGGTGAAGAGCACTGCCTGCTCCTCCAGGGGTTCTGAGTTCAATTCCCAGCAACCACCTGGTGGCTCACAACCCTCTGTAATGGGATCCGATGCCCTCTTCTGGTGTGTCTGAAGACAGCAACAGTGTACTCACATATATAAAGTAAATAAATCTAAAGAAAAAGGAATGAACATTAAAGAGAAATGAGGAGGTTAAGCTAAAATAACATGTCAAGAAGGGAAGTAGGCCAACATGTGAGAAATCCGTAAAACACAGGTAAAACTTGGCTCAGCATTTCTGGATTTCCAGAAATAGCCATAAAGCAATAGGATTTGTTATATACGTCCGAAGATTCAGAAACATGTGTTAGGGTTACATGGGACAGTAAAGAAAGCCCCATGTCCTTGTGAGCACTCAGAATGCGTCTTGCGATTTTCTTTCTGCTCCAAGTGCACAATCAGTGGTCATAGCTCAACGTGGTCACTGCTGCTGTGGTTGCCGTTCTTTACAACGCATGAGTCCCAAGTTCGGCACAAATCAGGCCACCTCCCAAGTTATTTTTGTAGTACTCATTTTGCGACTTAGAGAGAGGCGATAACCCCTTTCTGAAATTAAAGCCTATAAGGTATGATTAGATATAATCAATATTATATGCTTTTTATTTAGTCTTATGAGCCAAGGTAACAGCTGTTGGTCTGTGAACATGAAACCATGACTCTGATATGCAGAATAAAAGCATGATGAAGCTCAGATCTGAATCCAGCTTTTACATCCTAATTTCGCCCCTGTTTTTGGCTTATAGACACAACTGTGCATCCTACGAGGAATAAAGGGGTCTATCACCTAAAACCAAGTGAGTTTAATACGTTTGTTGGTTATCACTTACTCCTTTTATTCCCTTTACCCCATTTGTTTTGGTTGAAATGAATCAGGTTTATGTTCATTGGTAAGTGCCTAGAGAATAGGTGTTCTACGTCAGTCAGTGCCAAGAAGCAAGCCTTACCAGTCTGCTAATACAGATGGATTTTCTAGAAGAATGAGGTTACTAATGAGGACATCTACTCAAATAGAATTTAACCCCAAATTCTTACTAAGTATCCATACCCTGCCTGTAATATTATGTCTTATTTTAATTGGAAGTTCGTATTAATATTCACACTGGGGAGTTTCGGCACTAAAATACTTCTGGCCTGTCTTCTTGTCCGTGCTTAGGATCCTTATGTGTGACGTTGAAACTATTAATGGGGGAAAATATTTTCCTATCTCTATTTTCTTAGAACAGCTTGTGGACTGCTCTGTTGATGCACGATCTTCTCAGAAGTGAGTAAGATGTGTTCCTTCCCTTTTCACCTCTCATTGGTAGTTATAGAATACTTGTCACAGAAGATGCTTAGTAAGAATCCCTCGTGTTCCTTTAACAGGATGAACTTCCCAGAAAGGCTTGCATTGACAATGCAATTGTTGTTTTTGTGATAAGAAGCAGAGTGGCCTTGATACTGCTTATAAAAAAGCATCAAATATCTTCCTAGGTTGAGATTCTGAATTTCTTACCCTGTTGCACTAAGCCCATTTCTACATTAGCAGCACTAAAATACCTCTTTGGCCTGTCTTCTTGCCGGTGCTTAGGCCACTATACCCTATGTCTTGTATCAGAGAGTTCGAGCAGAGGCAGAGTGAAGAGAACAAATGGTCCTTTACTGTAAGTAGAATCCTCTCTTTTAGATTCCTTGGAGGAAAAAAAAAGCTGAGCTTCTTTGAAGTATGTAGGGCAAAGGCTCTTGACTTAGAAAGTTGGTCCATCAACATGTGGCCAAGGCACACTTCTCTCTACTGACAAATCGGTTTACCAGATGTACTTCAGACAAAATGCACAGTTGACTCTTGTGAAAGTGAACCAGTAGGAACCATGTTTCTTTTCTTGAATATGGGAAAGCTAATAAAATCAAAACAGAGACTTGCTTGCTGTAATCACTACCCATCTATCTTCACCAATACTGGGGACCAGAAACCTTTAATGTGTTCTTCAGGTTTTCAGGCAGCTACATGTCAGAGCAGAATGCCTGAGCATCCTTCCAGCATGCAAACGTTAGAAGAAAAGGACATCCTCTTGAGCTGTTCTTCATGGCTTAGGTTGAGCAAAGATTATTTAATAATGACAATATTTTCAACAACACAGTGCACACAAAGAGTTTCTAATTTACAAATGCATTCTTAGGCCAAATGCTGAATTGAATCTGAAATACCAATGACATATATTTAGGCACGTTTCCTCTGCTATGAGGCAAAACTCATTACGATGCAATCACTTTAGGCGAGGGTGCATATGGGTTATTAAGTATCAAACTGTGTGTGTTTATTGCTCATTACTATATTTAGAGGTTTAAATAGCTTTACTGCTTTGAGAGGTAGTCGTTAGCTTTCAAATATTTAAAACCGAAACAACCAAACTGTTCATTTATTCCAGGTTCATGATTTTGTTTAGACAAGAACAAAATGACTTCTGTGTGCAACTTTCTGTCAATGAAGAGAAATTCAGGTACAGAATCTAAAAGGATGTTTTCTAAACCTAAGTTATCAATGAGAAGAAAGGTAACATGGATTAAAATGTTGATGCTCTTATCTGGAACACCCAGGGTTCTGAGTGAAAAGTTGAGTTTGGGATCACCAAGAAGCATTCTCTCTGAGGCAGTGATGCATGGTTGCTAAAAATGGAACGCTCAGGATAAAATATCTAGACTGCTTTCCTTTCTAGACAACAGCATCTTTTGCCAAAGGGGGCGAGGCATGTCTGTTAGCATAGTTGCTTAATTTCAAAGTCAAAATCACAAAAACTAAATTTGAGAGGTAATAACCTGCCTCATATTAGTTATAACTAATCAAATTTAATTAAAGACTTTGAGAACTGTACCAAAAACATGTAAAAGTCTATATACCAAGCTATAACTTATAATGACAATTCTTAGGAGACAGTTTTGTTCAATGAATTTTTTTGTCTTGCCTTGGTTTTTTTTTTTTTGGTTCTTTTTTTTGGAGCTGGGGACCGAACCCAGGGCCTTGCATTTCCTAGGCAAGCGCTCTACCACTGAGCTAAATCCCCAACCCCAGTTTTGCCTTGTTTTTACAATGAAAGAGTAGAACTAATACAAGAGACGGTCACTGGATGTCATTAAAGTGATGGTTTTGAAGATCCTGTGAAAAGTTTCTTACATGCATGGAAATAATCACGGCTGGTAGTTAACCTTTCATCTTTGAAATGGTGCTTTTTATAGGCACTGTCATATGCAATGCTCAAACGATGAAGTACATAGTTTTGAATAATGAAAATGTGGACAAGTAAGCTCCTTAACTTCCATACTACCTTTAAATAAGCTTCTCTAAATCTCTTTTCTATTTTTTTAAGACATCTGTAGTAATTCTGATTGCTACTATAGGGAAAGAGCTCAGTCTATCCTCCCTCAGGGACCATGAAATCAGTGGAAGTTGCTGCTAACCCTTTGCCTGTAAACTGTTGCTCCTTTAAGCACTTTGCAGTATGGTAGCTTTGTAGTGTGTAGAGAGAATGTCTTATGCACTGTGTGGATGCATCGCCTGTCAATTAAAATCTCTATGGCCTATAGGAAAGGGTAGGATAGAAGGTGGGGCATTCAGGTGGCAGAAAGAATTCTGGGATAGAGCCAGGCACAGGGAGCTTTTCCCAGGAAAATGAGACAAGACAGATACATAGTACCCAAGCACATTACAGTATATAGATTAAAATAAATGGGATAATTTAAATATGATCTAATAAGAAAAAAACCTAGCCATATGGCCAATGTATTTGTAAATATATTTGAGTTTGAGTCTTATTTCTGGAGGCATGGGACTGGGAGGAAGAAACAGATCTACCTTCTACACTACCGAGCAGGCTGTGTGGAGTGAATCTTACATTAGTGGGTGGTCCTGAACAATGGAGGGTGTAATTTAGCAGTTGTTTGTTTTGTGATACTAGAGAATATATTACCCAGGATTCCCACTACGGGAGGCAAGAGCTCTGCCACTGAGCAAGTGCTCATCCATGATCCTTGGAAATGATGTTTGAACCTTCACCAAAAGTTAGGGCAAATTACTTCTGATAGTCTGATAGATACTTGCTAACTTTCCTGACCTGACCTTTCAACCATTTGAATCAATCAATTTAACAATGTTACCAGTTGGACCTGCTCCTCCTTTTCAAGAGTGAGCGGTAGGTGAGATTCATTCAATTTTATTTCTACATGCAATTACTTTTTACATTGAGAGGCTTGAGAGAATGCATTTGTTGCTGAGGGCACCGTTTTCTGACAGCTGCAATCTTCCCCAGTGCCAGAGTTTTGATCTATAAACTCTGTAGAAAGAGTACTCTTTTGCTTCTGTAAGACCTCGATGTTTAAAATCCATTAAAAATAATGATGATTTCTTTCTTCGTGGCTAGTTAGCAGCAACTGAGGGGATTCTTCATGTCCAGTTCATTGTATCTTATATCAGTTCGATTATAATTAAGTACCTAAGCAAAAGTACTTTATGACTTTATGAAGGGTCTCACATGAACTTGTACTTAACCAGTACTGAGTTCTTAATTTGTAAAATTCAGAAAGAATGAGAGACACAGATTCAGTCTTCAAAAGAATGACTGCATGTTAAGGAGGATTAAAATATAATCAAACTAGTTTACTATATTAAAAGCATGCAACATTTTAAATCATGGGCAAAGATTGTTTATTCATAAGTTGGTGGAAAGTGCATTGGTAATGAGACTGAGACTGTGAACCTTAATGTTTTTTTTATAAAATTACATTGAGTGTATATATTTGTTTTTTTTTTTAAAGATGTGGGCCACAATGCCCAGCCTATGAAGTCATATTTATTTATTTATTTATTTATTTATTTATTTATTTATTTATTTATTTATTATATATTATGATTACACTGTCACTATCTTCAGACACACCAGAAGAGGGCATCAGATCTCATTTCAGATGGTTGTGAGCCACCATGTGGTTGCTGGGATTTGAACTCAGGACCTCGGGAAGAGCAGTCAGTGCTCTTAACCACTGAGCCATCTCTCCAGCCCCCATATATTTGTTTATCATTTATGTGAATATATGTTACATATGATTGAAATGTGCTGCATCTGAATAGGTATAAGCAAGTATCTGCAAGTTCTTAGCTTTTTTAATCAATACAGTCCACTTTCTACTCCCAGTCAATAGTAATAAATTTAGGATACATACTTACTAGAACCTATTAGAAACAATTAAAAATCAATACACAGAAGCATATAGTTAAAAAATACAAAAAAGGGAATAATGTAGAATTCCAAATAGTATTTGATTAATTACATAAAATGTGAGTTATTTTTTACAAAAATATATAGGACAAAAAAAAAGAAAATGGAAAGATTAATAAAATTTACAGCCAATGATAACAACAAAAGTAAACTTAGTAAAACAAATGTTTCTAGACTCTGCAGAAAGAAATGAACAGATGACCAAAAAGCAGATGACACTGTGGTCCACACATCTTGGACAAGAGCAATTTAAAGCCACAAGGATAAAAGGGGAAATCAAAAGTAATTTATTTCAATACCTACAACAATACATTTTAAACATCTAGGAATAGACTTAATCAAAGAAGTGCATGGCTATTACAAAAAAATTGATTAAAAACTTTGAGGAGGAAACCAAAAAAAAGGGAAAGATATCCCAGGTTTATGGATTGGAGAATTAATACTGATAAATGCCCCTATCACCCAATGTAGTGCACAGACCCAATACAATTCCTATCAACCAGTATTGACATTCTTCAGAACTGGAAAAATAACAATAAAATTTATTTAGAATCATACGAAATACAAATCTTTGAGTTGCTTTCTCAGAAAAGAAGAAATGACAAGGCATTATAATATATGCCCTCACACAGCCTAACAAACTGAGTCATTAGAACACAACCATCTTGGTATATATGTGGTCATATTTAACAAAGCATGCCTACAATTGAACATTTATATCTTCTCCAAGTATAGTGAGACTTTGCCTGGGAGGAAGAAACACTATGTAGAGGAGTGACTGTTGACTCTTGGTTCTTCCTGGTTACAAAATTTAATTCATGCTGGTGTTGCAGCTCAGTGGTAGAGTACATGGTTAACAAGCACTAAGTCCTGAGTTCGATCTTTAGCCCTGCCTAAAACAAAACAAATGAAAACTTAAAGAGGATTAAATGCTTAAACGTATAGGTCACAATTATGAAAGGGCTGAAGAACATGAGGAAATCCTTCAGAGCATTGTCACATATGCAGATTTTGAGTAAGATTCAAAAAACACAAGAAACAAAGCAGATGTAAGGAAACGGAAGAATGCCTAATTGAAAATCCTCTGCACAGGAAAGGATACTACAGGTCAAGAGGCAACGACAGGAGACAAAATATTTTGAAATCGTATGTTTTATAAAGGGTAGGCATTCAGATTATACAAGGAGTTCCAAAACGTAGCTTAAGAAAGAATGATCAAAGATATCTCTAAGAGAAGACACAGAACAGCAACACACAGGGACAGGAAATACTCCTGATCATCAAGGAAATGCAAAGGAACCACAGTGAGGTTGGAACTGTCTCCAGAAAAACTGCACAATATTAACAAGACAAAACATAACAAGTATTAATGGGGTTATAGAGAAAAGGTCACTTTTATAAACTAACTGTTCATAGGATTGAAAATTTGCTGGTGGCTTTTTGAAATGGTATGAGTGTTTGTTTGTTTGTTTGTTTTATTAAAGGCAAAGTGACTGTACCATCACATAACTCACTCCTGATTATGTTTCCAAAGGAAATGAATTCAGAATATCAAAAGACATCTAAACTGTCATGTTTATTGCAGAACTATTCAAAATGGTTAAGAAAGGGAAACTATTTAAATGCCGAGCAACTGACTAATGAATAAGGAAAATGGACACACACAGAGAGATTAAATGCTGTTCAGCAATAACGAGGAATAAGATTCTATCATTTGCGATAACTTGGATGGAACTGAACATGGTGACTTAAACAAGCCAAGCACAGAAATGTAACCCACAATAGTACTTCTACTAGATAGGGGTGAGGTTGTGGCTGTTGTTGTTGTTGTTGCATTTTTGTTTTTGTTTGTTTGTTTGTCTTTTCATATGGTACAGAGTCTTTAGGTAGAAGTGGCCTAGGTTTTCAATACTGAATCTAAGGGACCCAGGTGTTTTTTTTTTTTGTTTGTTTGTTTGTTTTTGTTTTGTTTTGTTTTGTTTTTATTTTTTAAAGATTTAATTCTTTCATCCTGGTGACTTTCTTTAATCTGTGGATCCTAAGGCGTTCACTCTTCTGACATGGAGAATGCTCTTACCTTTGTGCTCTCACCTGCTGACAGGCTTCCCCTCTTGGTGCATGAACATGGAGATAGCTATGGGAGGGTCCCTATCTAGGTCATGAGTGTAGAGACCAGTGTTGGTTGGACAGGTACAGGAGGGTTCTGAAGTTATCTTCTTTTGGATATACTAGGGAAAGAGAAGCTCACTATATAAGGAAAATTACCAGCTTTCCTTTCTCCCTTCTGCCTCTCAGTGTCCACGGCTTTATTACATTCACATGTAACATCTAAAAAGTTTATCTCTCAGAAATTAGTAAGAGAAGTAGTTACCAGAGGGTAGGAAGTGACAGGATAAAGAGAGAGAAAAAGGTTGCTAAGTGGTTTCAATTATGAGAGATCTGGAGCACATTTATGTTCAGGTATGACTATATGTCAGATATATACCTCAAAAGGTTTGAGGAAAGGATTTTGATAGATTTTACCAAAATTCAACAAATGTTTGAGGAGGTTGTAGTATTGAACTTATTTCACACGTCACATATTCACATATATTAAGACAATATAAAATTTCACCACTGGTATGTAGAAATTTTTTTTTGTCACTTAAGAAATAAATTCAATAAGAAGAAAGTCATAAGGAGACAATTAGGTCTCACACATTAGAATACATAAATCTAAAAATATGGCTACTATCAACTGTTGGCAGAACTCATATTCTGTTGGTAGGAATGCAAACTACTATAATCACCATTTCATAAAACACTATGAAATTTTATTATAAAATTAAAGATATATGTATCTCATGACCAGCTATCTCTTTTCTGTGTAATTCCTAAAAATCAATCAAAGCATATTAAACAGAAAAACTTATGATGAATGTTAATAAACTGGGAAAACATTCAACCTGATTATTGGTCAAGTGTTGAAAGGATAAGTAAATTGTAGATCATCTACATATTGTATTAAGTAAGCTTCAGTGTTCTGTAGCTACATTCTATGAATTGAAACATTCCCTCCTGAGGTCAGACTCCTTATAACTCAGGAAGCAAATGAAATCTTAAATTCTCCAGAAACAAACAAAGCTTAGAAACCCAAGGATGTTTCTTAAACTTACACAAAGCATTTCTAGTTAGATCAGCAGTATCAGCTGCTGGATAAAGGAGTCTCTCCTATTAGCTTAGCTACCAAGTTCCAGGGATACAGCTTAGGTGAGCCAACACTCATGCTGAGGTGCTTGGATGAGGAAGCTGTTGTTGGGTCATCTATGCTTTCAGTAGGAGCCCTTCACCTCTTATAAATAATGCCATTAAACCTACTAGTTTACTAAACTAGGATCGGATATAACTGTTATCCATGCCTTACATACAATAGCCAGGTGCTTGTTTAATGTCTCCCCAAGAAAATTCATACAACACAGTATATGTGACTGAAATAGAGGTGGTGGACAGGACCAAAGTTGAGCTTGTGCTATGGCATGCAGCTGAGGTTTTTGTGGGTGAGAGTCAAACATTTGAAGACTATCTCAACGTGGCTAACTATCCTTACGTGGTATGGGAGGAAGTGCAGTAGTGATAATTGTTTGTTCCCTGAGATGAGTAATGAGACACCAAAGTCCAGGTATCTGAGAATGGAGCATTCTTGGGAACAATCACAGAATAATCTGTATTCATCTATGTAGTACAGGTTACAATGCCTCTTTGATAAGTGGGACTAAATACTAGAGTATAGAGGTGTCTTCCAACCATGGATGGATTAGAAAACACACTAAAACCATGTAGTCAGCATGTATATGAAAGGACCATAAGCAGATTGAAGTATTGGTTCAGGGTCATTTTTGTAGGCATGTATTAATGAGTCTAAGGTTCACCTTGATTCCTGTGAGAAAGGAGTAAGCTTATCTAGATAAGTTTTGACTACAATAAAACCAAACCAAAACAAACAAACAAAGAAAAAAAAAAACTAAGAAACACGTGGAAGGCAGTATTTCACAGCCTCTGATTTGCTAGGGAATGTGTAAAGGGAGAGGATTAAAGATCAGTTGCTTTTTAATTTCTTTTTTCTTTTTCTTTTTATAGCTAGCTGGAGCAAAGGAAAAAGAGTACAAATCAGACCTGATCTAAACAGCCCTGTCCTGGCATCTAAAACCAAAGAATCTAAAGGGAAAATAGACAGGGAAGATGGAGGTGGTAAAATAACTGAAGGGAGCCCTCATGTCTGACTTTCAATACAGAGGAAGAGGGAACCGGTGATTCAGATGCCTACAGGAGTCTTCAGAGTGGCCTAGTAGATGACACCATGATACTATGGCATGGTTAGCACCTGGAATGATTGCTTTGGCAAAGACTGTTAAATGAGTAAAAAAGCCTCTTACATCCTGGTTCATGGGGCTCTAGGACATGACAGTAGATAATCACAAGGCAAGTGGAGAAAGTGACTAATGTAACTACTTAGCACTCTTTGAACAAAGTCAACATAGCCTGAGGCAAATGAGAAATCAGCCCCTAATGGACTGGCTCCAAAAAGCAAGTAAGACAATCCTTCAGTAGCTGATATCACCACGACTATGAGGCACTATAAGGCAATAGAGAAAGGACATTATCATAAGGAGACCTGGGAATGAGAAAGGTGATATTCGAATAGCCACGTCACTGAATTGAATAGAACTGTACTTATGGAAACTTAGGAAAGACCTTGATTCTGCAGGAGCCTTGGGACTGGTTGAGGTTTTAGCAACTTTGCTGAGGCCCATGTAGGTCATAAACTTTATGATATTGGCAAAGCTCAGAGAGATCTGAATGACTTTGACTGGCATTTAAACTGGGTTTGTAAGAGAGCAAAAGCAATGATGGGGAAACGAGGGGAGGATAAAGTTCTCAAGAGAACCTATCCAGGTTACTTGAAGGCAAGTGTGGTAAGATTCGTGCTCTACTGGAGCCACTGGGGGGAACCAGCTCTTGAGATTGTAATCTTCTGGAGGACTCAAAACCTGAGCTCAAACTCATGGAAGAAAATATTCAACTTCAGATAAGTGTTGGCAGTTTCTTCCTTAGAGTTTGTAGTGTAAAGTTTACTGGGGTGCTTATTGTTCATTTACCATGGGATTCTGTCAACAGTGGCATAGAGCCTCTTGAAAGGAAAGGGCCATAGTGCTGGCCTGAAGGCCTGTCAAAACTGAGGATTCAGCCCTTGGGGCAAGCATAACAGGGTAGAGTGTGTGGCCCTTAGTCCTGAAGAAAGGCAATGTTTCACAGCTAGCCTTGCTGAGACCACCAGTGGTAGAGAAGGATGTTGTAACAACGCTGTAATGGTACATTGGAGCAATAAGATGTTGGAATGGAAATGTAATACCAATGTAAATACAGCATAGTGTTTGCATCATGAAACACTATGATAGCACAAATGGGGCACTGCAATAATACAGTGCAACATTGTGAGAGCAACACTGAGCATTGTGATGTCATCATGGATATGTGATATGTTACATATTGTGGAGGCAAAATGAAGAATTTTGAGGGCAAACGGGAGCATTATGACATCTCAAGTAAGCTATGACATCATAATTCAGAATTGTATTAATACATGGAGCATTCTGATATCACTGTGGACCATGTGACAATACAATGGACCTGTAATATTGCACAATGGAGCACAGTTATATAAAATGTAGCATTTGCTTGAACAATGTAGCATTATGATGTCATAGCCAACAATTCCATCAGTATAATGGAATTAAGTATTTGAAAAATTGACCATTGTGGTGCTATTTGCAGGATTGTGAGCAGAGTGGATCATTGTGATGTCCTAGTGATACCGGTAATGTTAGAGAAGGATATTGAGATTGCATAATGGAATAGTGTGTAGTCACAGAGGAACTGTGGCATCACATGTAACATTGTGTTAAACAAGGAGGAGTAATGTGATGACACAATGTAATACTATGATGGTGAATTTAGCATTGCGACATCACAACAACTATGGTGAGGGTGCAATGAAAATTATAGCATTCATAATATTTTCTATGTTTAATTATTTGTATATACGCATGGCGGTTTGAATGAAAACTTTCCCCCCACATCCATGTATGTGAGTCTCAGTAACTTGGTCCTAGTTAGTGGTTCCCTTTGAATAAAAACACTTAGAGTGTGTGATTTGGGTGGAGAAATTATCCTAGAGGCAGGTTTTGGGGTTTTATCACCTCTCCCCATTTATTGTTCTCCTGCTTCCTTCATCAGTGGGAATGGAATGAAGTCAGCTATCTTCCTGATACTGTTTCCATGCCATGATGTGGGGTTCTGGTGCCTGGGTCCTCCCCATGGTGATCTCTGGCCTGGCTGGGTGCATGGGTTCAGGTGATGGAAGAGAACTCAGGCAGGGAGAGGGGAATCCCTCCACCACCTCAGCTGCTGGTTCTGCTCTTTTCTGCCGCTGCCACTTTGATTGCTTGGGCTAGGCTAAGCCAGCAGGAGACTGACTAGCCAGCAGGGGGTACAGGGGAACTTCTGGTGGCGATTTCAGGAGAGCAGATCTCTCCCCCAAGCAGCGTGTTACAGCTCTTATGACTGAAGTTCTCAGACGATGGAATAACTCCTGCACACCTTTAATCCTGAACACGGTTTTTAAACACAGTCAGTGTCTGACAGCAGGTATTTCCTGTTGGTTTGGACTGAGAGCTTGGGAAAACCTCATCTACATATTCGGGGACACAGCCCTGTTTTTATGATTGATCTGTCTTGAGCCTATGTGACCTGTGATCATGCCCTCACCTGTGGAGGAGAGGTTTGGGGCATTGCCCTACGTGACTGGTCTGTCTCAAACCTCCCTAAAGGAGTCTAGTGAGGCCCTTTGATCTCCTGGGAGACCGGGTGATGCATCTGTTGTCCCTTTTAGGGTCTCTTGGGGATTCGACCTATCTTAACCAGGAATCAGGGTACCTTTTGCAGCCTGCCGCCCCACACCATGCCTCCTCTACTGTCATAGACTCTCCATCTGGAGCTGTGCAATAAAATAAATGTTTTCTTACAAAAGATGCTATTGGTCATAGTATTTTATTACAGCAACAGAAAAATAACCAAGGCAGAATTTGTTTCTAGAAGAAATAAGGTTGATGCTATGAAGAAACTGATTGGGTTGGGTTTTTCATCAATATCGAATATTTTTAAAGTTTGGCCTATAAAAACGATTGAATACTGTAGGCAGAGCTTAATGGGCCATTTTCATAGGATCCTAGAAGATAATGGAGCTGAAAGGGATGCTAACAGTGGGGTGTCACTCATGAGATTCCAGAGGGGAAGGAGTACTCCATTAGCAACCGTGGTATTTTCCCAAAGAATCTGGTTACATTCTGCCTGTGTCTCAACAACCAGTCTGAAGATAAATTAAAAGTAATGGGTATATTCTTTGGCAGATGAAATTTCAATATGTAATAATTCTTAAGTCTGAGGCAAGGTTATTGATTACCCTTATATAGATTGACAATATAAAGGGCTAACGGAAAGAAATGAAAAATTTGCCACTCTGAGGGGAAAAAAAAAGGGCCACTAAGTATCTTATTGTTGCAATTGGAGCTTATGCCTAAAAGGCTATAACTGTGAATGGGATTAGGGAAAATCCCCTTGTCTGCATTGAAAGAACAGGAAAGTTACCTTTAAGGCAAGACACCACTCAGCTAGAACTTCAGTTTGTAAAAGAAAAAAAAAAATCCCAGTGGCTTCCTATGCCCATAAAGAATCTACACACAGGACCTGATGCTGATGTGGTTTAAGAGGACAAGGATCCATTGCAAGTCCCCGAGAGAAGTTATGTGTACTGTTCACATGGCACTGTCTCTAGATACAAGGAAGATGCAAGACTGAGGTTCTTCTTCCATGGATTTGGAGCTACTAAGGCCAGACAACATCTGTTAAGATTACAGTCTCTTTATGGAAATCTTGAAAGACTACTGTGTAAAGCTATGGGGATGAAGCTTGGGTGTGATAGAGCTGAGGATATCAGAGTCATGAGATATCAGCTATGGCTGAGTTACATATTTATCACGAATCCAGCCCTAGAAGAACGTGTATGTTGCAGGCAAATAAGCCTAATGTAGAAAACCATCTAAGCCCCCTTGAAGCTTTATCTGGAGACATGGACCTATAGTGGTTTGGAGTTGGCCTTGCTGGGTTTGGCCTTGCTTGGTTCAGGCTTTCCTCACGATGCCCCCTTCGTCTCCATTTTGGGATGAGAATCTATATTCTGTTCAATCGTGTGTCAAAAGTATGTGATTTTTAAATTTAAAATTTTTAATTTTTTCATAGTGGTTCACTGTTGAGTTTGCCTTAAGTCTCAAAACAGACTCTGGGTTTTTAAAAGGTGTTGGGACTATTACAGCCTATGGGCACTTTTCAAATTGAATGATGTACTTTGTATAATGAGATTTCTATGAGCTCTGGGGCCTATTGCATTGCTTTGAAGGAAAAATATTCTCCATAGGACCATGTATTTGAACCCTTTGTCCCCAGTTAGTGATGCTATTTAGAGATGTAATAGTGTCTTTAGGAGATGCAGCCTTGCTAGAGGGAATTGTAGGGGCATGCTCTGAGGTTTCATCGTCCTGCCTCAACTTAGTTTTTCTCCTCTTACTGTGAGTGAAAGAATTTGCGCTTCCAGCTCATGCTTCCTCGTATTATGGATTGTTACTCTGTAAATATAAAATAAAATAAGCCCTTTATACTTTAAAGTTGATTAGGGTACTATATCACATCTCAAGAAAAGCAGTGCAGTGTTAGTTCTGATGAGGCTATGTAAACAAGTGAGGGTATCTACAGAGGCCACAGTGATTGGATCCCTTGGAAGTGGTATTACCTGTGGTTTTGAGCCAACCAATGTGGTTGCTGGGGAATGAACTTAGGTCCTTAGAACTGCAAGAGCAGTAGGTGCTCTTAACTCACGAGCTGTCTCTTCAGTTTTGTACCTCACATTGTGACGATACAATGGAACATTGAGAGATCACAGTTGAATGTATCCATGTCATAATGGAATATTGTGATGGATAATGGAAAGCTATAGTGTTAACATGAAGTTATGTCACAATGAAGAATTATGTTGCCAAAATGGTTCATTGTGATGTCATAATAGAACATTGCGAAGACAAAATGGCACATTATGATGGCCAAATGGAATATTATGAAGGCATATTATGATGTCAAATGCAAACTTGTGTTAAAATACTGTGGTGCTATCATGTTATATTGAAGTATTATGATGCAACAGAGCCGTAAAGATATAATGCTCCAAATGTCATTGCACAATGGAGTCTTCCTGTGTAAAAATTGAATACTGCTATGGTAAAATGGATCATTGTGATGGCACAAAGGAGCCTTATGAAGGTACAATGGACACTTACGATGAAATATGCAGTACAATGATTTCACAATGGAGCACGGTGATGTGAGAGTGAGCATTGTGATAACACAATTGAGCATTGTTTTCCTCAATGAAGCATTGTGGTATTGTAGAGCACCGTGTTTCCATAATGAAGCATTGTGATGACACAACGTAGCATTGTGAATGCAAAGCTGATTATGTTTTATTATGATGGAACTAAGATGTCCCAATTCAGCTAGGTGTTGACATAGTGGAGCCTTCTGATTTCAGAATGAGGATTGTGGTGATACAATTGAGGTGTGATGTCACAATATACCAGCGTTCCTGCATATTAGAATACTATGGTCCAAATAGTGATGGAAAATGGAGCTTTTTTAGTGGAACAATGAATAATTGTAATGGCACAATGTAGCTGTGATTTCTAAAGGCAATACTGTGTTACTGAAATGAAGTATTGTGATGTCACACTGGAAAACTGTGTTGTCACATGAAGCATTCTGAAAACTCGATGCAGTACTGTCATGGAGAGTGAACTTACTGGTGTTGTAGTGGAGTGTTCTACTGCTACCATGAAATGATATGATGTCATAGTAAAGCACTGTTCCTTCTCAATGGAGTCTTGTGATACTACAGTGGAGTGCTGTGATGGAAAAGTGCAGCATGGTGAATGCAAACTTGAGTATTTTGATGTCACAGTGGAGGTGAAACCTGTGTTAGAGCTGGAGTCATAATGTAGAGACTCAATGGTTGAAGATTCTGAGATTAAATGAATTATTTTTGTGGCTTAGTAGACTGATGCTAACCATAGATGGGGAAAAAATAAACATTTATTTTGAATCCCAAGAGTCATGGAATCTCACAGAAGAGAAGAATACGGGAATATAAGAGCCAGGGGAGCCATGGGGTGCTCTGTAGCTATTTCTTTTTAACTGAAACCATCCTTTGTAGAGGCAGTTTCCTTAAGACTCAAGTTTATATAAGAACTAACTCATATAAGGTGTGTGTGTGTGTGTGTGTGTGTGTGTGTGTGTGTCTCAGAAATAAATAAAACAGAATTTTAAGGAAGCTCTTGAGATTTATAAGATCCTCAAAGCCCTCTCCAATATTATAAATCAGCAACAATTGCTGGAGGAAGGAGACCATTAGCCTGCAGAGCTGCCTTCATTGTGCACAGTGAGCTGAAGGTGTGCAGCTACTCTGAATCACTACTTGAACTAAGGTGGTCATTATGCCTTTGAGCCATCCATGTAAGTGTAAGTGTAAATGACAAAAGTCCCTCAGAGTTTCCCACTACAACAACTTTCATGTATCTGGAAGTGTAAGCCCAAATAAACTTATCCTTTTATAAGTTTCCTTGGTCATGCTATTTTACCACAGCAATAGTAACGTAACTGATATAGAAGCTGGTAGCTGAAGATACATTGTTTCTTTGAAGAACTTGGCCATGTTGTCTTTTAATGGAACTTTGAAACTTTTGAAACTTTGACCTAGAAATGCAGAAGAGTGCGGTAAGCAGATCTTACATAGATGTTCTAGTAGGAACTTGGAAGAGAATAGTTCTGAGAGCAGTGTGGACTGTGGTTTTAGAGAGCTTTTGATTCAGACAGGTTGTAGCAATGGAGTCCCTGAATGAAAGCCCTGAGAGGACATTCAGGACGTATTAAGAGTCTAGCTTAGGGGCCATTGCAGATCAAAAGATGTTGGGGATACTAATGCCATGAGACATCTACCAAGGAGACCCCACATGCAGGGAATGAAAACAGGAAGATGTATATTACAGAGAACAAAACCCTAACGGTGGAACCATCTAAACCCTTCAATAGCAGACACAAAATTATAGGATTTGGATTTTACAGTGCTATCTTTTAGTTTTGCTATGAACACATATTTTCTTGCTGTGTCCCCAGTTCTGGTTTTTGAATGGCAATGCAAACTTGAGTATTTGATGTTCCCTGATTTTTACAGGGAGTTGCTATTAAAAGATTTCCTCCAGTCTCAGTAGAGATGTTGGACTTTCAAACAGTTTTGGAACTGTAAAATATTATGGAGACTTCTGAATCTGAAGAAAATGCATTTGTACTGTAATATGGCCAGGAGGCTTACATGGGGGCAGGGAGCGAATGTTTTAGTTAAATTGTAAATATTGCCATAGGTTCTGGAATCTGTACACTTGGTTCCCAGTTGGTAGCGCTATTCTGGAAGGCTTATGTGGTTTAGCCTTGCTAAAGGGAGTGTGTCACCAGGGGCAGGCTTTGAGAGTTTGAAGCCGCACACACCACTTTCTGTTCACTCGCTCTGCCTTGGGCTTGCTTTTAAGGTTGTAAGCTTTCAGCTTTTCTCCTCTTATCATGCATGGTGCTGGCTTACATGCTCCCAGACCATGATGGATCCTTATTTCTCTGGAACTGTAAGACCAATTAACCTCTTTCTTCCATAGGTTGCTTTGGTCACAGTTCTTTATCACAGTAACAGAAAAGTAAGCAGTGCCATGATTTCGTTAGTAACCCCTCACCTATCCTCCTCTAAGTAACATCAATAAACTTCAGACTAGACTCAGATGGAATTGTTTCCTGGGTCTGCTGTCAGTTGTGTATCTGGAGTGAACTTTGCATCTCCCTAGGAAAACTCAGCCATTACAAAGGAGACAATGGTGACAGATACAGACACTGGTAATTTTTTTTTTCTCTTTCTGAGTTAAGCATTCCAACACAAAAGACCCAATCCTATTGGACTGTGCCTATCTGATCCTCTAGACTGGCAACATTCAAGTAAGAACGGAGCAGAACAAAGGCAGCCAGAGGCTGGGAACTTAGAGCAGGCAACAGCCTCGAAGGTGAGCAATGCAGGCTTTCAAACCCTGGAGCAGTCCAGGGCTTTTGTTTTAACAGTGGGCACAGGATTTCTGTAATTACCAGGTTTTCTGAAAGTGCGTACTCAAATGGTGAGTTTTATTGTCTGCACATACATTTAATTAATTTTTTTGAGATTTAACATTTGAGCTCATTGGGACATGCATAGAGTTTATCGTCCGTATTTCTGGACCTGTGCTGCTTCACCACTGAAGCCTTGTCTCTTTGTCTCAGGTTTGATGCTCTTAGAACAACTGGGAACCGATGAATTTCTGAATTAACCAGTAGAACGCTCTCCTTCTCCAAGCCTTTAAAAGGCGAACAGATGGTGCCCATCTCAGGTTGATGGAGAGTCGGGGCGATTCTGCTCCAATTTTAAAGCAGTTAATTTTAAGCAGCTTTTTTGTGAGAAAGGAAGAAACTTATGACAGAGAATTGTATTTTCTTGCTTTTGTTTCCTATTCATAGATTCTCTTTTCTCTAACTTTTTAAGTTTTTGAAGGCTTCTTTGGAATTTTTAAGGTTTGCATGGGAAATTCTGCAGGCATAGGAAAAAAAAATTAGCACGGGTTATTTTTTTTCTTTTTATTTCCGCAATGAAAATCCATCAGCTTCAGACGTCTGCCATCTATAGTGTATTGTGCAAAGTGTTAGTAAAATGTGAAGGAATGTAAGGCAGATAGGCAAAACAAAGATTTCTTAAAGCACTTGAAATTAAAGTTACACCTAAAGGTAGCTTTTAATACAAATTTTATAATAAAAGCCCATTTTTAGAAGAAATATTCAGAGATTTATAAAAAGAGCTTTCTGAGCACTCAGCCTGCTTTGTGCTTTGTTCATCAACTTTCTGTCTTCGACCCAACCTTAGGCTCTGCTCTTTATTTTATTAGCTCCTAGCATGGTTTCTCCTCCTGACTTATTCCTTCCTCTGGGGTTCATGTCCCTTAGAAGTTGAGTCGACTAGAAGATTATCTGGCACAGAAAATCACTCATTATGTTTGTGGTATGACTGAGGAGGAGTGATTAGCTTGTGCAAGGACAAGTCACACAGGTGGGTATGGGCACAGGCATATGAGGGCACTGAAGCTTGTCTTTGATTTGTTTCTTCAGGGAAGCAACTATGTGATAAGAAATAGCACTGAGGTTAGAGGTTCATCTTCTATTCTTTGAATCTTGAAATCTTACCAACTTGACTCTGCCTCGATGGATTTAAATGGGCTCCAGCCTGAAAAATATACTTCATTTTGTTGAAATAATGCTAGCTAGCACCTAGTTGTCTGTCAGCGTGTTTGAGGCACTTCCCCACTTTCTCTTCTATTAGTTTCACTGTATCTGGTTTTATGTGGAGGACTTGAACTTTGTACAAGGAGATAAGAGTGGATTGATTTACTCTCTTCTATATGCTGACTGCCAGTTGAGCCAGCACCATTTGTTGCAAATGCTGCCTTTTTCCACTGGATGGTTTTAGTTCCGTTGTCAAAGATCAAGAGACCACAAGTGTATAGGTTCATTTTTGGGTCTTCAATGTTATTCCATTGATCTATCTACCCGTCTCTGTACCAATACTATACAGTTTTTATCATTATTGTTCTGTAATATAGCTTGAGGTCAGTGATGGTGATTCCCTCATAATTCTTTTATTGTTGAGGATAGTATTCACTATCCTGGGTATTTATTATTACAAATGAATTTGGAAATTGCTCTTTCTAACTCTGTGAAGAATTGACTTGGGATTTTGATGGGGATTGCATTGAATCTGTAGATTGCTTTCAGCAAGATGGCCATTTTTACTATGTTAATCCTGCCAACCCATGAGGATAGGAGATCTTTCCATCTTCTGAGATCTTCTTCAATTTCTTTCTTCAGAGACTTGAAGTTCTTGTCATACAGATCTTTCACTTGCTTGGTTAAAGTCACACTGAGGTATTTTATATTATTTGTGACTATTGTGAAGGGTGTCATTTCCCTAATTTCTTTCTTAGTCTGTTTATCCTTTGAGTAAAGGAAGGCAACTGATTTGTGTGAGTTAATGCTATATCTGTCCACTTTGCTAAAGTTGTTTATCAGGTTTAGGAGTTCTCTGGTGGAACTTTTGGGGCCACTTAAGTATACTATCATATCACCTGCAAATAGTGATATTCTGACTTCTTCCTTTCCAATTTGTATCCCTTTGATCTTTGTTACCTAATTGCTCTAGCTAGGACTTTCAGTACTGTATAGAATAGATAGGGGAAGAAAAAAAAGGTGGATGTTTCAGTCCTTCTTAGAAGGGAGAACAAAATACTCCTGGGAGGAAATACAGGGACAAAGATTAGAGCAGACACTGAAGGAAAGGCCATCCAGAGACTGTGCCACCTGGTATTCCATTCATTTGCAGCCACCGAATCCAGTCACTATTGCTGATGTGAAGAAGGGCTTGATGACAGGAGCCTGATATGGATGTCTTCTGAGAGACTCTGCTAGAGCCTTACTGATACAGATAAGGATGCTTGCAGCCAACTATCAGACCGAGCACAGGGACCCCAATGGAGGAGTTAGAGAAAGGATTGAAGGAGCTAAAGGGGTTTGCAACCCCATAAAAAGAACAACAATATCCACTAACCAGAACCGCAGAGCTCCCAGGGACTAAACCACCAACTAAACAGTACACATGAAGGGACCCAGGGCTCCAGCCGCATATGAAGCAGAGGATGGCACGATTTGGCATCAATAGGAGGAGAAACCCTTGGTCCTGTGAATACTCATTTCCCCAGTATAGGGGAATGTCAGGGTGTTGAGGTAGGAGTGGTTGGGTAGGAGGGGGAGCATCGTCATAGAAGCCGGGGGAAGGGGATGAGAGACGGGGGAACTGGGAAAGGGGATAACATTTGAAATGTAAATACATAAAATATCCAATAAAAATCCTAATATTAAAAAATAGATTCACTAGTCATTTAAGGAGGCTTAGTTAATCAGAGTTTATTTTTGCCTTGTGATCCTCTGATTGCTGTTAATCTTTACCAAGTACCATGAAAACTAACATATTTATTGTGGAAAGTAGTGGGTTTCAAAATGGCATTTCTGTTCAATCAAATATATCATATACTTTGACTAAATTAATTCTCTGTTGCCAAGTCCTCTTCTCTTCCTCTGCTTTCTAGTCTAATTCCTCCTCAGAAACAATCCCATTCCTATTTTATGTTACAAATGTGTGCGCATGCATGTGTGTACATTCATGTATGTGTGCATTTATGCATATATATGAAAGAAAACATGTAATGATGTAATAGTCATTGTTTTGTGTTTTGCTTTTTCAGTTTATTTGATCTACAATTCTCTTTTCTTACAAATGACATAATTATTTTTTTATGGTTTGCTAATAAAATTTCATTATGTACATAGTTTTTCTTTGTGTTTTTACTTGTTGAATGACAGACATATAGGCTAATTGCATGTTTGGCTATTGTGGAGTCCTCTCTCTCTCTCTCTCTCTCTCTCTCTCTCTCTCTCTCTCTGACACACACACACACACACACACAAACACACACACACACACACAACCTATGAATGGACAGAAGTTTCTATAGCTGCTAACACTGACATAGATTCAGCTCAGTCTATTATAAGGTGATTATTGGGGGTTGGGGATTTAGCTCAGTGGTAAAGCGCTTGCCTAGCAAGTGCAAGGCCCTGGGTTCGGTCCCCAGCTCTGAAAAAAAGAAAAAAGAAAAAGAAAAAAAAAGGTGATTATTGTAAACAAACGACAAAAGTTGATGGGTACTAGGATACAAGAAATACTGCTGGTAGGTGTGTAAATTGTTACAGTCACTAGGGAAGTCAGCGTGGAAATTCCTTAAAAGACAAATGGTGGAACTACTACAGGATTCAGCTTTACCTTCCTGCCTGGTATTTCTGTCTTTGTGTGGACACGCTGCCTAATAACAGGACCTGTTACAGGGAAAAATCTAGTGCTGAGATCTTGTCAGATTTCCTTAAACTTCCCTTTGTAATCTGCTGTGACTGCAGTGATTGTAAATTCAGACTCAGATATTTGATAATAACCACACTACCGTCAGTCTTTCACTATGCGAAAACTCACCTGGCGCCTAACCTAGTAACCAACACCCTGTACTCAGTGTTGAGTGTGGTTTGGATGCTTCCTAAACTTCAAATACTTAGATAAGATACTGGCAAGTTATATTTTCCTCTTCTTGTTCCCTTCCTTCCTTCCTTCCTTCCTTCCTTCCTTCCTTCCTTCCATCCTTCCTTCCTTTCTTTTATTTTTTCTTTCTTTCTTTCTTTTGTTCTTTCTAGCAATCTGGACCACTGGTGTGGAAGTGCTAGATGACTTTGTTTCCCTCTTGGAGTCTTTTCTAGTCAAATCTTTTTACTTTTTGTTTCTTTTCTAGCTCCTTCCTGCTTTCTCACATAGCAGCTCCATTACTCATCTTTGTCCTTTTCAATTGGCTTGAAAGCATCTTGAAAAAAAAGTATGAAATGAAAAATCTCAGGGCTCTATAATTGCTATTTCTGAACTTAGAATCCTGAAATTTTAATAGTGAGTGGTGAACTTTTACAAATATGTATTTTTTATTTGATGCATCTCAGTGTCTTGATACGGTGCCTTCGAATGCATGAATAAAACAGTTGCTTCTGATAATCGAGTTTAGAATCAAAGATTATAAATTACGTCTGGTCATAAATATCAAATCCATGATCAGTAATAAAGCTGTATTCCTTAATTACTTTGCTTTTACCATCTGCCAAGAATACATTAAAGAATGTAGTAAACAAAAAGAGGGAGCTGTAAACCCTGACTGGAATTCTAGTGAAACACCCCACAGGAGTTCTTTCTTCCAGTAAATGACACATTACCGCAGTGTAAGATTGGAGGGAAGTCGAAATAAAGGTAACTGTCAGGAAAGATTGAGAGGCAAATGCAAGATAGGTACTGGGCAAACTGCTTTTAAGATGTCTTAAATTTAACTCTTGGTTGAATTTCAGTACAGCACTGATGCCTTGCCCACTTTCAGCAGATAATTGCGTGCGTACCGAACGGCATTTTTCATGATAAATTGTTAGATTTTGAAATGTAAGTAGCCTTATACAAACAAGACAAGGTATAAGACTCTGGGCGGAATTTCAAAGCATGAAGTGGTGGATTTGGAAATCTGATGGCTTTGAGCTTGGAAACTGTGTTCTCTGCCTGGGCAGCACACTGCTTTCCATCAGTTTGAAGCACACGGAATGTTAAAGTTGGAAGGATCTCGGAAATCATCTAATCCAAGGATTCATTATACAGACGAGTGAATTAAAATAAAGATTATGAACAGTGTAGCGATGAATACAGGGCCTGTCTCTGATGATTCAATTGTTTCGTAGTATCGAAGCTGTTAAAGGATGAGCCTAAGCCAAGGGGGATAATAAACCAGCCAACCGGTGAGCAAACAAAAACCCTACCGATGAGCGATAGGAGGACGGGATTAAAAAAAGAGAGAGAAAACATAATACAGGCAGCATTCATTCAAATGAAAATTATGTGAGCCGTGGCAGAGGGCACAATGACTTTAGACAGCTGCCAAGATTGAGAGGAAGTTGGCAGCCGTTTAAAAAAAAATAAATTTAATAAAAAAAAAAAGTCCATTTAGGCTAACTGACTTCTGAAGGAGAGCTTTAATTGTGTCAGGTAGTGTGGTTATTAGCATTAGGCATCTGAATTTTATTATTAAGGATTTCAGTGATGGCTTTTAAGAAAGCTCTATGTATGTACTGTGAATCATTATGCCAGCATATTAAGGAATTTTAATTTTAGGAATACCATATTTTAAATATTACAGCCCCATTTCAAAAAGTAGAAATAGGCAATACTTTGGGATTGAGTTAGAATAATTATCGCCATAAGAATGTCAACAGATTTTTTTATTAGCAGTGCTTCATATTCTAATATTTGTTCTAGTGTGACATTTTATTATTAGTCTTCGCTTGTTAAAAATATTCAGGTTGAACTGGAAGGAGGAGTCAGTGAGCAATGTGCTTGTTGCAGAAGCATCAGGGTCTTGGTGTGGATCCCAGCATGTGTGTAAAAGCAGAGGTATGCTTTGGAAAATCTAGCTGGGGCGTGGTGAAGGGGGATGGGGAGGGGGATGGGAATGGAATCAGGAGGGGAAGGGGGAGGGGTTGGGGGAGGAGGAGGAGGAGGAGGGGGAGGAGATGAGTTTAGGATCACAATGATTCCCAGCCCAGTTTAGACAGGAAACTATAGCTTAGTGAGAAACCTTGATTCAAGGAATGAAGGGAAGAGGGATGGTGAGTGTAACTACACACTCAAGTGCACAGCATACATACAACCAGACAACACTAAAAGAAATAGATCATTTGGGTCAAAAACAGCACACAAAGCATTGCATATTGACACCAGGAAGATGGAAATGACAAGAGAGTCTTAAAATAGCAGTGTGAGTCACGAACAGATGAAATGCACATGGTGCCAAAATAAATGACAATCAGATTATCATGGGAAAATACATATAGTATGAGTTTGAGAGGTTAAAAAAAAATATGCTCCACAGTAGTTACAATTCAGGATACATGGGCACACTCTTTAAGTCGGAATGATCTATTACCGCCATGTTTTTGTTCTTTTATCAATGATTTCACTGAGTTTATAGGAAGCAAAACCAAAAATAATTAATGGTTGTTGGCAGATAGAGGTAGCAGAGAAATGACAAAACTTCATTAAACCAGGCATTTCAACATCCATCAGAGATGACTAGAGTAGCCCTTGAGAGAACAAACAGAGATAGCATTGTCAAATCAGGGGTTCTCTAATATCTCATAGAAACTGATTACAGAAGGTGAGGCATTGAGCTGTGTAGGATGATGTCATACAGGTGAAGATAGAATGATGCCTGTCATTGGACGAGAAGGAAGGATGGGTGGGAGAAAAGTTTTAGAGAGAGGAAGAGACTGGAGCAAGGGGGATGAAGCAGTGGAGAGAACATGGAGGCTGATGTTAAGATTCCTATCTGCACATCTACAGGTTGTTATGAATATTCTTAGGGGAAGAATGTTTACAGGGCTTTGTATGTGTAGGTGGGCAAATTATATCTTATCAATTGGATCAGAGGTTATTGTGTTGTGTGTTCTTCCATGTGGCGATTTAAGTTTAAGAGAGGATGTGGTGGCTGGAGACGCTAGGCCACAGAATTAGGATGTATATTTCCAGCATGGTGGCAGCCTGCCTTGGGAACTAGATGGGTAGAGAGATTGTTGCCAGGCTCAGAGAGAAGCCATCGGCCATGTGATTTGGGATGGAGAAAAGCGGGTGAGAGGCTTTGCTGACTGAGATGAGGATATCTACCTCATCTTGGGATGCTATGGTGCTGAACCTTGTGTGGGGCAAAAGAAAGCCTTTCTTTATAATTTTGCAGCAACAGAGATGGAGTTCCCTAAGGACCTTCCTCTCTCTTTCCCGTTGCAGGCGTTTTTATATTATGAGGTAAGAATAGTAATGCCCATTGGAAGATCTTTACTTTTGGGTGTTCTCAAGTGCACAATTTTTTTTTAACACTTTCAACTGCTCCTGTTTGTGCCTCTTCCCCTTATAGAGCCAGAGAATAGCTCAGCCTGCTCCCCAAACAGTGTTTAGAGGACATCTGACTAAACATCTTTTGGTCTGAAGTGGGGAAGCAAATTCCACTTCGAGAGCTAGCCTCTCATCGAGAGCAAGCAGCACTTGACAATTTATCAGCACGAAATACACTATGCCTAGCTAAGGACCAGATGCAATCTCAGCGTTTGACAATGCAACAAGGCTGCAGTGTGTCTGGGCATTAGAAGAAAGCATCAAATTCAGGCATATTCCGGAGCAAATCCTATGTAGTCACCATTTAGCTTTGTGATAATGGGCATGCAACTTCAGACATCTAAGATTCAGCTTCTGGTCTCTGCCTTACTGGGAGCTGAAACAATGCATCAAATGAAAACCACACATACATTAGCTTGCTTTTGAAATGCCTTGGCTACTCAAAGGCTGGGCAGTTCTACTCCTCCCATGGCTAGCATACTTTTCCCTCTGGTACTTCTGGCTCAACATTGCCAAAGCCAGTTCAGTCAGTCAACCGGGTCTCAAGGGAGGGAGTGAGGACTGAAAATAAAAACAAAACAAAACAAAACATTAGACGAAAATATAACATGACTCCAGCCAGTACTGAGGCAGAAGCAGCTTTATTTTTCCCAATCTGCTTTTATATCATTCTAGGTACATCCAGAAAACATGATCAGTTCTTAGATCAAAGACAAAGTAATCAACTAGTAAACAAGGAGATCACACAAGGTAGCAATTCAGCAAAGCAGTAAACAAAGCCCTATGGCCACTGTTTTTAATATTCTTATCCGAGTCGACTTCCTTTTCTGAGCCCAGTGACAAATGCCAAATTTCTCAAAGCATCACCAAAACCTCTCAAGACAAGACCTTCTAAAATCTACTTTTAACTTTGCTGCCCTGTTACCTTCTGTGAGGCCCATTGGTCTTTGCTGCCCAAAACACTTCTGGGCGGCCCTTTCGGGGCCACATTCCCTTTTCTCCTTCATTCCAGATGACCTTCCTTCTGCAGATGTATATCCTTTTCCATCCATCTCCCATCCCATCACGAAGATCCTCCATCGCCTTTCAGCTGAGTCCTAGCCAGTGCAACCGATAGATCCTGCCTTGTCTCTCTTTGTCCCGCCATCGCCCACTGGTATCTTTATTGATTGATCAAAAACTGTTTAGGGACAAGACCTTTAGTGTTTGGACACACAGATTCCTGATTGAATGAAAGCATTAGAACCAATCTCCAACAGACATTTATTGATTTATGATGGTTAGAGGCCAAAGAAAGAAAAAGTTGTTGAGAAAGGAGTATCAAACTGAAGAGTCTTCCTTCTTCCCATTCTTTAAGTAAATGCTGCGAAAGAGATCTATCTAGGAAACGTAAGAGTCTAGTGGACAGTCTAAACGAACATGCTCACACTCGAGAACGTATGGCCGCCAGCTCAGTGAAGATCTAAAGAGCCTTTCAATCTTAAAGTATAAGAGGATCTAATGCTTTGTAAGGATTACAGATTATTGGTAAGAAGGATAGGAAACCATTTTACCTAGAAGCATATTATTTCACTGATTTATACCAGTCTGGCAGGAAAGACAGAATAACTTCATGGCCTAGTACCTGTGGATAATGTTGATACAAACTCACTTTCATGTTTATGAATGTTATCTGACTTTCTTTCTGCTTTATTTTAGCGAAGAGAATGTGAGTGTGTGAACACCCATGAAAGTAGAGTGGAGTCTGGCGAGTTAAGGACAAACAGACTAGAAGAGCGGCATCAGTGATGGAAAAGTCTAGACTTAGACACAGCTGGATTCCAGTGTATGACTTTTCATTTAGGGAGGTATTTGTTTAATAACTTAGTAGTTTTGGGCCTCAACGTCTTGCCTGTAAAGTGAGGCTACACCATGAACCGCTAGATGTGATTCATTCACTATGTGTAAAGCAGTAAGCAGGTATTTCAACATGAACTCAGCGTTTAGGTCAGCTCCTTTCACAAATCGTCACTAAATAAATAAGGGAGAGGATAGAGGTTGGCCTCTATTAAAGCCGCTTAGCTTCTTTTTGTGGGTTTTTAAAATCACATTCACTTGCAAAGGAATTTTATAATAGGTAATATAATTTATTTGCAAGCTGAAATGCCAACTATAGTCTGAAATTAAAACTTATTTTTGTGCTAGGGCTGAAGAGATTAAAAGTACAGTGTCCTTAAAATGTGTGACTAAAGATGCTACGGTGATGGTAGACAAAGGTTTCTCTTAAACATATTTGTTTACATTTCAGTACATTTGCTCTCTGCCTCTACATCTCAAGTATGTATCTCTTGAATATAAATGACTTTTGTGTGAATTTTTTACATTGTTTAAAGACTCTGGCCCAATGAAAATACTCGATTTTGACACAAATGTAAGGCATTATAAAATTTTAAAATGATAAACTATTTTTGCTTTAAAATTTATCATGGACAAAAAAATAAATATGAAATTGGTTCCAGGCATACAGGACACACTATCTCTTCTACTCCATATTGCAACCTGTCTCTAAGTATTATCTACCAGGAGGTCATGGGAGACAATACTCAGAATGTCTGTTGGGGCTGAGTACCTTGGTGCCCCAAATTAATAAGCATCAGAATTGCATAGTTTTAGCAGAAACAACTTTGCCAGATATTTCACTGTTTGTAGGGAAATGTACACCCACAATAAACACCCTTCTTAGCCAGGATATGCTGGAAACACTCTCCAGATCTAAATCTTCAAACACCAGAGGATGACTAGTCTCACAAGTGCGCCTTCTTAAGGAGGCAGGTAGTCTCAGTCCTCCTGTGTTAGGATTTTATTTTATTTTATTTTATTTTATTTCATTTTATTTTATTTTATTTTTTACTTATCCACTTTGCAACCTCACTCACTGTTCCCCTCCCATCACACCCTCCCACAACCCTGTCCCCCATCTCCTTTCCCCTTCTCATCTGAGCCAGTGTGGGGTACCCCTGGATATTCCCCCACGCTGGCACTTAAAGTCTCTGTGAGGCTAGGCACTTCTTCTCCCACTGAGGCTAGACAAGGCAGTCCACCATAGGGTTATGGGGGTCCTGTGTCTTCTCTGCCACAGGGCTTGGGGAAACATGACATGGGAATTGACCACACTTACCCCACTCCATTACCGGGCAGGTGCCAGGTGAGGAAGGCCCAGGACACCGCTCCAGGGGTGGGAGGGCGGTGGGGAAGTACAGTGTGAGGCACAGGACAGCCGGAACTGGCTCAGGGGTCCCCAGGCCTGCGAGGAGGCCTGGGCAGTCTGATACTCAGGCGCTTAACACCAGGCACTGCTGGATGCCACGGAAGAGCTGAGAATGGAGTAGGGGTCTGCGGGTTGGATCTAGCCCAGAGCCAAGGGGGATAACGGGGAAGCTCTGGCTGGTCGTGTGGGGAAGAGTCCTTGGCTTGACCGCTGCAGGCTTGGGCTTGGCTTGGTGGCAGCCATGGCTAGGAGCACAGAGAGGCCTTCTACAGGAGATTAGGTGCAGTTCTGTCGGTGAAGGTGAAGGCCTTCTCCATGGCTCCCCACGGCGGATCTCCATGAAAGGAGGCAGCCCATGGCTTTAAGGCATTTATTGCCATGGCAGAAAGTGGATGTGTGAATCCATACCTCACTTCTCAGACCTGTAGGGAGAAGTGTCTGAGAAGGAAAGCTTACTGGTTAAGACCTCTAAGCCTTTAGCTACTTCATTAAAATGGAGATCTGTCTTGAGCCTATGTGACCATATGTCATGCCCTCCACCTGTGGAGGGGCTTGGGGCATTGCCCTCATGTGACTGATGGTCACAAATCTATTGGTGGGGGGTGGTGCATCCAGGGACAGAGGCCTAGTGCCCAGGAATCAGGCAAAGCACTGACCATCCCTTCAGGGTTTCTGGGGCTTCAAGCTTTAGCTCAACCAGGGACCAAGCTACCTTTCACGGTCCCAGAATCCACCTAGAATATATCCTGTATAAAGGCAACAGCTTCTGAAATTGCCCCAGCTTCAGCTGTTTGGGACCCACATAAAGACCAAGGTGAAGATCTGTTACATATGTGCAAGGAGGCCTAGGTCCAGCCCAAGTATGTTCTTTGGTTGGTGGTTCAGAATCTAGAGCCACAAGGGTCTGTTGGTCTTCCTGTGGAGTTCCTATCATTTTCTAGGTTGACAATCCTTCCTCCTGTTCTTCTATAAGAGTCCCCAAGCTCCATTCACTGTTTGGCTCTGGGTGTCTGTTTCTGCCTGAGTCAGCTGCTGGGTGGAGCCTCTCAAAGGACAACAAGCTCCTGTCTACAAAGCAGAGTATCATTAATGGGGTCAGGGAAGAACTCTTACAGCTGATAAACACCTTCAGCAAAGTGGCTGGACACAAAGTTATCTCAAGGAATCAGTAGCCCTCCTTTATACAAATGATAAATGGGACAAGAAAGAAATTAGGGAAAAAAATACCCATTACAATAGCCACAAATAATATAAAATATCTTGGTGTAACTCTAACCAAGCAAGTGAAATATCTGTATGACAAGAACTTCAAGTCCTTGAAGAAATGAATTGAAGAAGATTTCAGAAGATGGCAAGATCTCCCATGCTCATGGATAGGTAGGATTAACATAGTAAAAATGGCCATCTTACCAAAAGCAGTCTACAGATTCAATGCCATCCCCATCTAAATCCCAACATATTTTTTAAGTACACCTTGAAAGAGCAATTCTCAACTTCGTATGGTAAAACAAAAACCCAGGATAGCCAAAACAATTCTGAACAATAAGAGAACTTTGGGAGAAATCCTCATCCCTGACATCAAGCTGTACTATAGAGCAATAGTGATAAAAGCTGCCTGGTATTGGCAGAGAAAGAGACAGGTTGATCAGTGGAATTGAATTGAAAACACAATAAACCTACACACCAATAAGCACAAACCCAAAACCATATAATAGAGAAAAGAAAGCATCTTCAACAAATGGTGCGGGTCTAACTGGATATCTACATGTAGAAGAACAAAGCTAGATTCATATTTATCACCCTATGCAAAACTCAAGTCCAATTGGATCAAGGACCTCCACCTAAAACCAGATACTCTAAATCTTATAAAGGAGAAAGTGGGTAATAACCTTGACGGCATTGGTACAGGAGACCCATGCCTGAACAGAAAGGACATCAATGACTCAGCCGCTAAGATCCACAACTGATAAATGGGATCTCATGAAACTGCAAAGCTTCTGAAAGGACACTGTCAAGAGGACAGAGTGGCAGCCTCCAGATTGGGAAAGGATCTTCACCAACCCTATATTTGACACAGAGAGGGTTTGTTTGTTTGCTTGTTTTTTTGTTTTTTTTTTGTTTTTTTTTGCAAGTTTATATGAAGATTATCTTGAGGAAAATGAAAAAAAAATGTAACAATGATTTATTCCAGAAAAGACAATTAAGTAGCCAAAGGACAGAATATTTAATTAAAAAAATCACTATCATTTATTTACCTTTTGTTATCCATTTACTTCTATCATGAGGGCATGTGTTATTTGTCTGAGATAAATTATTATTTAATTGTATTTTATTAGAATTTTTTTTTCTAATTTTCTACTTTTACAACCTCTCCAACAAATTTTCTCTCTAGGATCTTACTCCTAGAATTAGCTTTTCTTTTAAATATTGCCTGGTAATTTTGTGCTCATTGTTAAAGGTCCCAGATATATTCCATTTTCTCCTTTATAAATTATTTTCTCCTCTCGTTTTCTGTCTGCACCTGGAGCTGACCCTGTGCTACAGCTCTCTGTACCCAGATCACTCCAGGAGAGAGCTGGTCTCCCAGGAGTGCTGATCACCACTTCTACTCTGAGGTACCTGCCCTGAGCCCTCTGGACACAGGAACCAAGGAGCAGCCTGGGACAGGATCCTTCCTGTTTCTGCCTGCACCTGGAGCTGACCCTGTGCCACAGCTCTCTGTACCCGGGTCCCGCTGGGAGAGAGCCCATAGGTGAGGCCCCACTTTTCTCTCCACTGACTATACAAAGAGAGACCCGCTGGGAGCATGTGGGCATGGGAACAACAAAGTAGCCCAGGAAAGGACACTTCCAGTCTACATCTGCACCTAGAGCTAAGGCTGTCCCACAGCCCTTAGGACACAAAATCTTTCCAAGAAAAGCAGGTCTGCCAGGAGCCCTCTCACTCCTAAGCCCATAGGTGGGACCCCACTGAATGTCCAAGGAGAGACTCACTAGGAATGTGAAGGATGCAGGTGCTACAGGGAGGCCTGCAGCAGAATCCTTCAGGCCTCTATCTGCACCCAGAGCTAAGGCTGTCCCACAGTCCTCCAGACCCAAAACCTGCTCAGAGAGAGCTGGTCTCCCAGGAGCACTCTTACTCCTAAGACCACAGGGTCACAGGCCCACAGGACAGACAAGCTCCAGTCAGAGACAGCAAGACCAGCTAACACCAGAGATACCCGGATGGTGAGAGGCAGGCTAAAGAACCTAAGCAACAGAAACCAACACTCAATACTTGACATCCCCAGAACCCAGGTCTCCCACCACAGCAAGCACTGGATATCATAACACACTGGAAAAGCAAGATTTGGATTTAAAATCCCATCAAATGATGATGATAGAGGACTTCAAGAAGGACATAAATAACTCCTTTAAAGAAATACAGGAGAACACAGGTAAACAAGTAGAAGCCTTTAAAGAGGAAACACAAAAATCCCTTAAAGATGTCAAAGTATCACTATTTGCAGGTGATATGACAGTATACTTAAGTGACCCCAAAAATTCCACCAGAGAAATCCTAAACCTGATAAACAACTTTAGCAAAGTGGCCAGATATAGCATTAACTCACACAAAACAGTAGCCTTCCTCTACTCAAAGGATAAACAGGCTGAGAAGAAAATAAGGGAAATGACATCCTTCACAATTGTCCCAGATAATAAAAAATACCTTGGTGTGACTTTAACCAAGCAAGTGAAAGATCTGTATGACAAGAACTTCAGTCTCTGGAGAAAGAAACTGAAGAAGCTCTCAGAAGATGGAAAGAACTCCCATGCTCATGAATTGACAGGATTTATATAGTAAAATTGGTCATCTTGCTGAAAGCTCTCTACAGATTCAATGCAATCCCCATCAGTATAACAAGTCAATTATTCACAGAGTTAGAAAGAGCAATTTGAAAATTCATTTGGAATAACAAAAACAAAACAAAACAACAACAACAACAACAAAACAAAAACAGGATAACCAAACCTATCCTCAACAATAAAATAACTTTTGGGGGAATCAACATCCATAACTTCAAGCAGTATTACAGAGCAATAGTGATAAAAAACTGTATGGCATGGGTATAAAGGCAGGCAGGTAGATAGATAGAATAGAATTGAAGACATAGAAATGAACCCACACACCTATGGTCACTTGACCTTTGACAAAGTAACTAAAACCATCTAGTGGACAAAAGACAGCATTTTCAACAAATGGTGCTGGTTCAACTGGCAGTCAGCATGGAGAAGAATCCAGATCAATCCATTCTTATCTTCTTGTACAAAGCTTAAGTCCAAGTAGGTCAAGGACTGCTACGTAAAACCAGATACACTGAAAGTAATAGAAGAAAAAGTGGACAAGAGCCTCTAACACATGGGTATAGGAGATTTTTTGAACAGAACACCAATGGCTTCTGCTCTAAGATTAAGAATCGACAAATGGGACCTCATAAAACTGCAAAGCTTCTGTAAGGCAAATGACACTGTCATTAGGATAAAATCACAACCAACCAATTGGGAAAAGATCTCAAATGGCCAAGAAGTACCTAAAGAAATGTTCAACATCCTTAGTCATCATGGAAATGCAAATCAAAAAAAACCCTGAGATTCCACCAGTCAGAATGGCTAAGATCAAAAACTCAGGTGACAAAGGATGCTGGTGAAGATGTGGAGAAAAAGGAACACTTCTCCATTGTTGGTGGGATTGCAAGCTGGTACCACCACTCTAGAAAATCAGTCTGGTGGTTCCTCTGAAATTTGGACATAGTACTACCTGAGGAACCAGCTATATCATTCCTGGGCATATACCCAAAAGATGCTCAATCATATAAGAAGGACACATGCTCCACTATGTTCATAGCACCTTTATTTATAATAGCCAGAAGCTGGAAACAACCCAGATGTCCTTCAACAGAAGAATGAATACAGAAAATGTGCTACAGCTACACATGGAATATTACTTAGCTGTTAAAAACAATGACATCATGAAATTCTCAGGGAAACAGATGGAACTAGAAAATATCATCTTGAGTGAGGTAACCCAACCGCAAAAGAACACACATGGCATGTACTCATTGATAAGTAGATATTAGCCCAAAATACCCAAGATACAATTTACTGACCACATGAAGATCAAGAAAGAAGACCAAAGTGTGGATGCTTCAGTCCTTCTTAGAAGCAGGGACAAAAGTACTCACAAGAGGAAATATGGAGATAAAGTGTGGAGCAGAGACTGAAGGAAAGGCCATCCAGAGACTGCCCCACCTGGAGTTCCAGCCTATACATATACAGCCACCAAACCCATACAATATTGCTGATGCCAAGAAGTGCATGCTGACAGGAGCCTGATATAGCTGTCTCCTGAGAGGCTCTGCCAGAGCTTGACACATACAGAGGCCGATGCTTGCAGCCAACCATTGAACTGAGAATGAGGTCCCCAATTGAGGAATCAGAGAAAGGACTGAAGGAGCAAAATGGGTTTTCACCTGCACAGGAAGAACAATACCAACCAACCAGAGCCCCCAGGGAATGGAGGGAAAGGAGGGAATGGGTGTGTGGGTAGGGGAGCCACTCTTATAGAAACAGGGGGAGGTGAGATGTGATAGCCTGTTTCTAAAGGAGAAATGGGGAAAGGTGCTAACATTTGAAATGATTCAGTCCAAATGGATCAAGGACCTCCACATCAAACCAGACACACTCAAACTAATAGAAGAAAAACTAGGGAAGCATCTGGAACACATGGGCACTGGAAAAGATTTCCTGAACAAAACACCAATGGCTTATGCTCTAAGATCAAGAATCAACAAATGGGATCTCATAAAACTACAAAGGACACTGTGGTTAGGACAAAATGGCAACCAACAGATTGGGAAAAGATATTTACCAATACTATATCTGATAGAGGGCTAATATCCAAAATATACGAAAAACTCAAGACCTTAGACTCCAGAGAGCCAAATAACCCTATTAAAAATGGGGTACAGAGCTAAACAAAAATATTTTCAGCTGAGGAATATTGAATGGCTGAGAAGTACCTAAAGAAATACTCAACATCCTTAGTCATCAGGGAAATGCAAACCAAAACAACCATGAGATTCCACTCATACCAGTCAGAATGGCTAAGATCAAAAAACCCAGATGACAACAGATGGTGGTGAGGATGTGGAGAAAGAGGAACACTCCTCCATTGTTGGTGGTATTGCAAACTGGCACAACCACTCTGGAAATCAGTCTGGAGGTTCCTCAGAAAATTGGACATTGAACTACCTGAGGACCCAGCTATACCTCTCTTGGGCATATACCCAAAAGATGCTCCAACAAATAACAAAGACACATGCTCCACTATGTTCATAGTAGCCTTATTTATAATAGCCAGAAGTTGGAAAGAACCCAGATACCCTTCAACAGAGAAATGGACACAGAAAATGTGGTACATCTACACAATGGAATATTACTCAGCTATCAAAAACGATGACTTCATGAAATTCATAGGTAAATGGATTGAACTAGAAAATATCATCCTGAGTGAGGTAACCCAATCACAGAAAAACACACATGGTATGCACTCACTAATAAGTGTATATTAGCCCAAAAGCTTGAATAACCCAAGATACAATCCACAGACCACATGAAGCTCAAGAAGGATGACCAAAGTGTGGATGCTTCACTCATTCTGAAAAGGGAGAACAACAATATTCATAGGAGGGGATATGGAGGCAAAGTTTGGAGCAGAGACTGAAGGAATGATCATTCAGAGCCTGCCCCACATGTGGCCCATATATACAGCCACCAAAACTAGATAAGATTGATGAAGCTAAGAAGTGCATGGTGACAGGAACCGGATATAGTTGTCTCCTGAGAGACAAAGCCAGAGCATGTCAAATACAGAGACGAATGTTAGCAGCAAATCACTGAACTGAGAACAGGAACCCTGTTGGAGGAGTTAGAGAAAGGATTGAGGGAGCTGAATGGGCTTGCAACCCCGTAAGAACAACAATGCCAACCAACCAGAGCTCCCAGGGACTAAACCACTACTCAAAGATTATACATGGACTGACCCAGGGCTCCAGCTACATATGTAGTAGAGGATGGCCTTATTGGGCACCATAGGAAGGCAAAGCTCTTGGTCCTGCCAAGGTTGTACCCCCAGTGTAAGGAAATGTCGGGGGTGCGCGGGGGTGGGAAGTGGGGGGTGGATGAGGAGAGAACACCCTTATAGAAGAAAGGAAGGGGGAGGGAATAGGGGGCTTATGGACAGGAAACCGGGAAAGGGAATAACATTTGAAGTGTAAATAAAGAAATATCAAATTAAAAATACCCAATAAAAAATAAAATAAAAATGATCTTCTAAAACCCATATTTAGAAATTAATTTCCTATATCTCCAATTATATTCTTTTTACTTATATTTCTTAACCCTTTGGAACTTCCTAAATCACTTTCATGTCTGCCACCCTCTTGGGCTTTATGACAGCTAGTGCACCTTTGAAAACTTCATGCTCAGGGCCTGTTCTGAACTTACCTGACTTCTGTTTTAGGTGCTCACTTGCGGCAGGCCGAGTCCTCTCCAGGGATCTGATGCAGCCTCTCCTTGCTCATGCTGTATTTTTGTTCTATCAACTGAAGCTCTGTTACTCCAGACTTGGAGTTCACTTAGAACAATAGTGCATAGACAAAATTTTCATCCCCCACACTGAAAACTGCTATGATTGACCTCTTGGTAACCTTATCAAATCACTCATAATGATTTCATATATTTGATCCAACCTAGATGAACATAGCAAGCCACCCTTTATCCTTGCCATTGTCTCAGTAATTCCTAGTACTCACCGTGTGGACCTTCCCTGTTTTTTTGTTCCCCTTTTAGATAATAATTTTGGAGAAAAGGAAGTTGCACGACTTGAACATAAGCTGTAGTAAATAAGACACTTCAAAACTTATTACTTTACCCTGCCTTTCCTATAAACAATATTACCTTGTAATCGAAGTTATTACACTTAAAAATAACTCCATATCATGGCATCCCCAGACCATATTCAAATTCCCCTAAGTATCCTAGTACGTCTTTTATCTCTATGTTGTACAGTCAAATTTCTAACCAAGAACTTCGTGTAAACTTGATTACTTATCTCCAGTGGATTTCAATCTGTAACAGTCCCTTAGCATTCATTTTACCACAGACTGGCTTCTAATGAAAGAAATCCACTATCATTCCATCTTCTTTTTTTCTTATTGGATATTTTTTATTGACAATTCAAATGTTATTCCTTTTCCCAGTTTCTGCTCTACTAACCCACTATCCCCTCCCCCTTATGCTATACGGGTGTTCCCCCTCCCCAACCACCCCACCTTCTTGCCTCCCTGCCCTGACATTCCCCTACACTGTGGGTGTCCACCCTTGGCAGGACCAAGGGCTTCTCCTCCCATTGGTGTCCAACAAGGCCTTCTTCTGCTACATATTCATCTGGAGCCAGGGATCTGTCAATTTGTAGCGTTTGGATAGTGGCTTAGTCCTGGGAGCTCTGGTTGGTTGGTATTGCTGTTCTTATGGGGTTGCAAGCCCCTTCAGCCCCCTCAATCCTTTCTCTAACTCCTCCAACTGGGACCCCCTTCTTAGTTCAATGGTTTGCTGCTAGCATTCACCTCTGTATTTGTCATTCTCTGGCTAAGCCTCTTAGGAGGCAGCTATATCAGTCTCCTGTCAATATGCACTTCATCAATATTTTCTGGGTTTGGTGGCTATATGTATGTATATGGATTCCCAGGTGAGGCAGGCTCTGAATGGCCATTCCTTCTGTCATTGCTCCAACCTTTGTCTCCATATCTCCTCCTATGAATATTTTTGTTTCCCCCTTTATCATTCCATCTTCTTAATTTGCCTGTTCTTTCCTCAGAAGGTCATCCTATTCTCCATATTTCATATAAACTCAAAATTAAATGTAAAGTTATATTTTAACCAGGTTAAATATTTTACAAGACCATTCAAAGTAAAATATTTGCTTTCATTTTGTATTGTATCAGAAGACACCTAATGGTAGATCATCTCATAATCACTGTTATGCTCAACTACTTAGAGAATAGTGATCACCTGACCATTTCTTTGCTGATAGATTTTCCTTTTGGCAATTAATAAATTATTGTGGGATGGCACATATATTTCATACCCTATACTTATTAGTTTTAGAATGTAATGATGATTCTTCCTTGATTTAATTATTTTAGTGAAAGCCGCAAAATGGAGGTCTTCAAATTTTTTATTTCCTTTAAAATGTATTAGTTTGAATTCTGGAAAGAAATTTACTCTTATTGAAAAATATATGGTTACTTCAGAGGGTATTTTATTGTTTCTTATTTTTATTGTTGTTTTTACTAGTCTGTCATTTGAATTAGTTATGTGTTGTGTGTGTAATATTTTTCCATCTTAAATAGCTTGATCTTGAAATACATGAAGAATGAATGTCTACAGTGAACTTTTCCAGAAAGTTTTGTTATCTGAACTATTAAACATTATTGAATAAAATTCTAGTGAAGGGCTAGAAAGATGACTCAGTGGTTAAATGTACTGGCTTCTCTTCCAGAGGACTTGAATTTCATTCTCAGTGCCAACACTTAAACTAACAGTGTTTCTAATGACTGTCCCAGGGCCTC
The DNA here is from genome assembly GCF_011064425.1 of Rattus rattus. Lineage (NCBI taxonomy): Eukaryota > Metazoa > Chordata > Mammalia > Rodentia > Muridae > Rattus > Rattus rattus. Next base: position 45,615,530 of record NC_046171.1, read on the forward strand.
CAACAGATTTTTCTAGACTATGTAGGTACCAAACATGCACAGATGCATGGACATACATGTAGACAAAATCCTATGCACATTAAGTAAAAATAATTAATGAAAATTTAAAAATATTTCCATGATATTCCTATCTGCATCTTTCATTGGATACTTCAGACCTAGCCATTGTATTTGTCCTAAAGACATAAACTATGGTTTGTTTCTCACTTGGTTTTTAGAAAGTAAAAGCTGTCTTTGAGATGGATAGAACTTAGCATATGTAGAGAAGCTATTAATTATATAGAAGATTTGTAATACGCTCTAGGGAGAATTTTTTTATCAAGAGAAATACAAATTTTTGTTGCCATCAAAAAAATTCCTAGTGGGAATCATGCCATTGAGAAATAAAGTAACCATGTTTTCTTAATGGGAAGATGTTAGACTATAGAGCCCTGCTAAAGGACACACCTTCTGAAATTTTATATTGATGATATCCCCATAGTGTTAATGAGCTTACACACACACACACACACACACACACACACACATGCACACACACGCACATACACACACATGCACATGCACATACACAGACACACACACACATACACACACACACATATACACATAAGGTTTCCATATATACATATATACTTTTTGTAAACCACTCAAGAATCAATAAATATTTATATAATTATGCAGAGAAATTGAGTACTCTCTGGATATTTTAAAAAATTGAAAGTAGAAATTTAGTGATCAATAAAAACCTATTGTCTAAAGAAAATTAGAATTAGCAATAGTTAGCTACTGTCTTAGTCAGGGTTATTACGGATGTGTTGAAACACCATGGTCAAAAGCAAGTTGAGGAGGAAACGCCAGTGTCAAAATCAAATTGAGATGAAAAGGGTTTATTTGGTTTGCACTTCTACATCATGGTCCATCATTGTAGGAAGTCAACAGGACAGAAACCTAGAGTCAGGAACTGGTGCAGAGCTCAAAGGGTGCTGCTTCCGGGATGCTAGGCTACTTTCTTTGTTTCTCTGTTTCTTCCTTCCTTCCTTCCTTCCTTCCTTCCTTCCTTCCTTCCTTCCTTATTCTTTCTTTATTCTTTCTTTCTTTCTTCTTTCTTCTTTCTTTCTTTCTTTCTTTCTTTCTTTCTTTCTTTCTTTCTTTCTTTCTTTCTTTCTTTCTTTCTTTTCTTAATTTAGAACCCAGGTGACACCACCAACAATGTACCAGACCCTTCCCCATCAATCACTAATTAAGAAAATACCCTACAGGTTTGCCTACAACCTGATCTTATGGAAGCACTTTCTTAATTTAGGCTCCCTCTTCTCTGATGACTGTTGCTTTTCTCAAGTTGACATAAGATTACCCAGCACAGTTACCTAATACAGTGTGAACAATTTGATACATAAATCAAAACTTTGTAAACATATTGTCACTAAATTTTCTTATGTAATAATACAGACTTTTAAAAATTAGGTCAGTTCACTGATGCAATTAAGGAAATCATAGCAGGCAAATAGAGAAGTCAAAAGAATGAGACCACATGGGAAGAAGTCGTTAGAACAAATAAGTCTTTGTTGTAAAAGTTATATCATTCTTCCTCCCAGTTCTATGCTCCCAGAAATAAGACTCAGACTCAAAATATATTTACAAATACATTGGACATATGACTAGGCTCTTCTCTACCTAAATCATAAATTAAACCACCCTTTTATTTTAAAATACATTCTCCCATGTGGCTGGGTACCTGTTTTCCCATACCTGGCATCTTCCCAAAGTCCTTTCTGCATCCTGGTTGTCCCACATTCTATTTCCTGCCTAAGTGATAGGATACCAATTTTATGATTGACAGGTGCCACATCCATACAATACAAGACATTTTTTTTCTACACTTTGTTCCTTAGAATTCTATAGGCTGAAAAATCTAAAATCAAGACATTAGTATGCCAAGTCTCTTATAGTGGCTTATGTGTCTCTGATTCCAATGTGGTACAACATTGCTGGAGTCTCACATGGCATAAAAGATTTAATACTCAGGTGTTTCTCTGAAGACACTCATATAAAGACCTTGGTTTTATTTTCTCATTCCTAAGGCTGGAGAACTCATGGCCTAAACAATTTAAGGACTACTTGACAGCACCATAAACTTTGTGCCTTAGGTCCCGACATGTACGAATACACACATCCATTCCATACATGTCTCTAAGGTCTATGCTGGATGACTGTTTTCAACAGAGATTGTAAGATGTACAATTCTAATATACTGGAACCTATAAAGAGCATCATTTGTAAACACAGACATCTAATTTTTCTATAATTTTTAAGATGAGAAATATAAATATCAGAGCAGAGAAGAAAATGTATTCCTGAATGAATCTAATGAAAGTCAGAAAACAAATGCTTTCCTACTGAAACGAAGCTATGTAAGCCATGAAAGTCATGCTCAATATTGTCAGAAGAGAGTTTCTTCTAAACATGAGAAATAAAGAAAAAAATTGCACAGAATACTAACTAAATCAGGTACTTAAAGAGATGGCTCCAGTGGCTAAGAGCACACCTTTTACTTCTAGGGGACCTGGGTTCTCTCTCAGTACTCACAGGATAGTTCATAACTCTCTGTAAACCCTGTAGGCACACATGTAGGGTACATATGTACCAAATAAAAACTATTAAAACCATTTAAATCAGACCAGGAACTAGGCCTCAACATAAAAAGTATTTCAGAAAAACATCTAGATGAGTGCTTTCTTAAGTAAACTCAACAAAGATAAGATAAAACTTATGTAGCAATAGTAATGATGATAATAATAATAATTATGGAAATGATCAAACCTGTCTATTTAGAAAAAGACAGAAAAATTAACATGTAATAGATAGGATAGTTGACTGATAAAAGTATGAATAAATAAATAGAAAAAGTATATTTCTTAAAATTACTTTATACAGGTATGGAGACCAAAATATAAAACAAGAAATTGAGAGAAATGAAATGAGAGTAAGTCTTAAATATTGGCAAGGGATAAATAATGGGAATGACGACAATAGAAAACAGACTTCAGAGAATAACATATTCAGATATCAAACACTCATCATTTCCTAAATTGAAATACAAATATTTACTCTCATTCAAATTGTTCCACAATATCTGGTAATTGTATATTTTAGTCACAAAATATGATGAGAAAATCATGTATTTTAACTGTTAATTATTTACATAGAGCATTTGAAAACCATGTAATTTCTCAAACTATAGAGATGAGAGGAATATCTTTGTTTTAAACTAAATGTCTTTCAACCTCATTTGAGTTTATGTTAATGACGCCTCAGGATGTGCTCTTTACCAGAGGAACCAAATGTGCTCATTTGAGTAGAATGGGGAACTCTCAGTTTCATCCTCTGTGTTTCACACTAGGCTTGGGGATTGTGTTTCTTTACCAAAGGCCAATGATGTAATAAAACACTCATGTCTACATGACTCCCCCAATGTCCTAAACAGCATCATTCACACACAGAGCCTTGTGTTGTTGAAGGCTTTTGCATGCTGTTAAGATGCTTCATCTCTAACTCAGTGAGAGGAAGACTTCATGCATTATGTTAATCAAAGTTTTCCTTAGGAAGAAAAAAATATATGTACATATATATTATACATTATACATATAGACACACACACACACACACACGAATTTTGTGATATGGCTGTGGTCCAGCTAGTCGCACAATATTGAACTACTAATGGAATGTCCAAGAATCCAGTATATGTTCAGTCCATGAGTCTAGATATCTCAGCTAATCTTCAGAATGTGCCAGAATTCCAAAGAAGTATGTTCTAATGCCAGTGAAGGATGAACTTACGGGCAAGAACTAAATAGACAAAGCAAGCAGGCAAAGACAGAAAGCTTCCTTCTCATGCCCTTTATATATGCTGCCAGCAGAAGGCAGATTAAGGGTAAACCATCCCACTTCAAAAGATCTAGATCAAAAGTGGATCCTACTCTTTCAAAGGATTTTTTATTAAGAAAAAAATTTCTCACAGATGTGTCCAGATGCTCAGGTGTATGTACACCATAGGGCTTTGTATACTTTTATATACAATGTTTGCCCATTGCAAAATAGGACATCAGATTCCCTTGGGCTGGAACTACAAATGTTTGTGATCAGTTCAACGCCAGCACTGGGACCTGAACCCAGCTTGTCTTCAAGAACAGTATTTTCCAGACATAGCCGAGCCATCTCTTAAGCCCCTCAGAGCTTTTATTAATCAGATGGCACTAATATAAGCTAATGCTCTGTACTCTTGAAGGGATGTCAACATAGATAATATAAATCTAAATTACCATATTGTTGGCTTGGCAAGGATTTGGTAATAGTCTGTGTTTCACTGGGAACAGAGTCATTGTGGGTTCAGAGGGAAAATTCCTGTTAGAATTTATCTTGAATTCTAGTGAATGGATTTTCAAATTCAGGGTCCCATTTTTAACACTTGTGTATTTGGGAGTCACACTGTATCCCCGGGAGTTACACTGTGTCACAGGAATCACACTGTACCACTGGGGATCACTCTGTATCACAGTAAATCACATAGTATCATTTGGAATTACAGTGTATCATTGGGAGTCAGACTATATTACTGAGAGTCACACTGTACCCCAGAGAGTCACAATGTATCACTAAGAGTCAGACTGCAAATAACACTGTATTACTGGAAGTCACACTGTATCACTGGGGATTATATTGTATCATTGAGAGTCATACTGTATCACTGAATCCCTTGTACAGTTCTTTCTTCTAGGGGACTTTAAAACAGATTTTGTCTTTCTAAAGAACATTATAAAAATTTGACCATTTTTCATCCTATATCTGAGCAGAGGCACGGTGAGAGAGACACTTATATCAGAAATTTTGGAAGGGAGACATTCATAACATTTCAGGTGGGATCAGTTACAGTGGTGGGTGTCAGTGATCCTGCCAGCCTGCTGAGTCTGAAGTAATTGTTGCTTGCCTCAGGCTTCCCTAGTTCCTTGGGTGATAGATATTGACAGGGAGGAAGAGGCTTGTAAAGAATTTCCTTGCTGATTTATAGACATCCCAAATGGCGCCTGTGTGCTTCTGTGTGTGCTTCAGGGGCATGATGTATTTCCACATTACAGTCTGCTTACCTTGTGTTTGCAATTGTGCCACTTTCTCTCCAAAGATCAATGCATCTGAGGAATAAGAGAGGACTATTGCTGTGCTCTGAGGAGGCTGCTCATGGACAACCCCTCAGAGTAACTGCAAAGCATAAATGAATGCTTCCAGGGGCCTGTGAACGAGCAATGTCTATGAGGACTTGGTCCTCTCAAGTCTGCTTTAAGTTATACTTCAGAGCAATGACATAGGAACTGACACAGGCCACTCTTCTCTGACAGAACAACAGCTTTCTTAAATCCAGGTATAACACACACCTCCTTTTATTAAGAGTTTAGCAGAAAGCCTCATTAGTGTTCATTGGACATTTGTATGAAACTGAGATAATAAAAAGAATGTGAATTGGAGTTGGTTCAAAGGGGGCATACACATTATTGTCCTTTTTCTGTGTGAGATGAAGCTTTCAGAATTAAAAGACATAAGGAGTAGAGGCCAGTAGAAAGTCACACTAGTAATGCAAGTAGGATCTAGTTTTTTAGAAGAAAAAGGCTTTTCAAACTCTTCACAACAAGTAATAGTGCACTGACCAAATAAGACAAGGTTAGGTAATTATTCTACTTCTTATATACTGTTCAAGTGCAAATACTAGAACATTCAATAGCGCTACTGACCTCCCTGCCCCCACCATAGGATTACGGAGCAGAAGATGGGATGATCTAGCTTGAGAAGTTTATTTCATAAACAAGGCTAAACAGTATTATTGCTTCACAGTTTTGGTTATACCTTTGTAAATTCTGACATTTCATTATAGAAATCTCTCAAGGCTTTTCCTCCTTCTCATTTTTAAATATCCTGAAATTATGTATACAAAGGCACATGTGTCAATATCAAAGTCTGCCACTAGATATTAAAGCACTATATCATTGGTCAGCACGTCTGCCTTAGAGTCTAGTGAGCATTTGTTCCCATCCTGTGGAAGCCTTAGAAGAAGAGACCCTTGTGGATACAGGCTTTTGAAATGAACCACAGCTAGAAGTTCCAGTCATAAGAATAACCTTAAGCTCAGCCACTGTCATCTAGCTCCCAGCCACACTTGTACTCTGGCCTCTCCCTTGAAGAGCTTGGGTATTATCCTGAGTCATCACAGAAGCAGAAACTTGTAGGCAATGCCTCATGAGGGTTTGGAATGCTAACTCAACAGTAATTTGCAATTCGATTTAATTCAGTGGTCACAGTTGTGATTCTCTAAGAAAAAGTGAAGTATTAGGCATTTCCCTCTGTTCCTTATGTAGATTTTCTTTTTCTCTGCTAAAGTATTGCCAGGATCATGAAGCCTTGCTGAGATCACTGGGAAGGGCAGTGTTCAACACTTTTGGATACCTTTCACTTGCCTTGTGCTAAAACAAAATAGTGCTGTACTAATAAAAAGGTATTTCTGTGTAGCTTTTCTGTTTCTACTTGAAGGTCTAGAAATAGTTGACTTATTTGATTTTTCTGTGTACACTTTTATATAATATTGAGTAGCAAAGATTTGTCTTGTGTTGTTCATTGGTATTGTGTTCTCACTTCTTTATGTTTTTCTCACGGCTCAAAAAGCTTCCTTGGCATTCACAATAGTGTATGGGTTTGGTGTCTGTATATAGAAGCAGAGGTATGGAGGATGGGTAGGGGGTTTCCAGAGGGGAAACAGGGAAAGGGGATAACATTTGGAATGTAAATAAATAAAATATCCAATTTAAAACAAATGAAGCTCCCTTGTGTCTTTTGGGCTTCTTTCCTGTTGTCTTGGACTTGAGAGCTCAGAATGGAACATGAATTTGTATGCCTAAAGAAGAGGAGAAGAGCAAGGTGGGTATTGGCGTTTAAGGGTCGATGTGATAAAAGGTGAAATACCTAAAAACAGACTGAGACTAAAAAAACGAGTGTTGTGTTTCTGAGTCTGGGAAGCTAGTACAACTTAGGCCCCAAGCAGACTACCAGATGGGGAATTTCTCTTTACATGGGCATACAAAATCCTAATTATGAAATCTGGAAGCTCTAGTGTTGCACTCTCCTAGGAGAAGTACAGCTTAAATGAGAGGCACCTAGACAAGGAGATGAGGGACATTCACACAAGGAGCTGAGCACATAAAACACCATGGTGTTAAGACGCAAAGACTGCCATTTACATACCTGAGAAAAATCTCAGTAATGGCTGAAAACTAATATCCTAATGTCTTGAAATATATTGAACATTCTTTAAAATAATTTGGGTTTATTTTTTGTATCCTGGTAAAATATATTAAGATATTTGCTATTACCAAAAGTAAACTTTTTCCTAGGGTGGTTTACAAGGGAGAAAATAGTTTTCACTAAATCTTGATGAAGGAATAGAATTCTAGTATAGAGGTTTCTAAGAAGGGGAATTATTCTGAGGAAAGACATTAAGCCATGGCATCTTGAAGTACTTTACAAAACAGTAGGCAATTCAAAGCATCCCTGTACCTTTCACTGTAAAGTGAAAATATAATTATAATTTATTTGCCTTTCTTTCCTCTCTCTAACCCCTCCCATCTCCCTCCACTCAAATTCACGGCCTCTTTTTTAAAATAATTAATATTTGCAAACACATATATAAATACTTAAATATATAAATACAATCTACTAAGTCCATCTATTATTGCTCATATGTGATTTCAGGGCTGGGTACCAAATACTGATAACTAATCAGGAAAAGACTAATTCTCTCTGGTGAAGACGAATACTCCCTCTCTCAGCAGTCAATAGTTTCCTGTAGTTCTTTCTTTCAAAAGGAGGCCTTGTTAGATTTCTGTCATTAGTGTCAGCATATTCATTAGAGTTGTCATGATTTAGGCTTCATTTAGATAGCTATAATATTGAGGTACCATGAGTACATCTTCCCTGTCATTTTTAGGAGACACAGCAACCTCAAAGTACACTTCCTAGTCATCTAGCTCCTTTGCTGATGACCCTGAGCCTTAGATGGAAAAACTTTGTTATAGAAGTTGGGACTGGGTACCACATAGTTATTTGTTCTCTACATTTTGATTGGCTGACATTCTCTGTAATGGTCCCTGTCGCTTACAGAGAAAGGTTTCTTTGATGATGGATGAGACATACATTTATCTGTGGGAATAAGGAAAAGTATTTAGAATGGTATTAGATATTATGATTTAGGAAAGTGGTGGTTGTAGGCTCTTGAGATCCATGACTTCATTAACCCCATGTAGTTTCCTAGATTTCCGGTACCAGGCATCATTTCCCACCTTTTGAGTATGCCATGAATCCTATTATGCAATGCGTGCTTTCAGACAATGGTCCCAACTCACTGTAGAAGCAGAGAGGGAAGTTCAGAAGTAGAAGTACAGAAAAGAGACAAGGCACAGACGCAGGATTGCACCCACAAGTGTTGTTCGTAAATACACTAGGCAGCTTATCTGTAGTCTCTCTACAGGCATCAGGGACCCAACTGGTCCAAGAGAAGAGAAAATGAAAGTACTGTTGCAGGATTCTCACTCTCAGTGTCTCCTCTCAGTATTCTATTTATCCCTGAAAGGTCCACCTGGGATGTAGAATGTGACGTTCTGTGTTACATTAACCCCATGTAAATGTTTTCTAGATGCAGGTCTGCAGATGATTCCCTCTCCCTCCTGTCAGGTTTTGAATGTGCTTGGCCCAGGGACTAGCGCTACCAGGAGGTGTGGCTCTGTTGGATGAAGCGTGTCTCTATGGGTGTGGGCTTTGAGTATGGATGTGGGCTTTGAGGCTCTTCTCCCAGCTGCATGGAAGGGTAGACTTCTTCCTGCTTCCTTTGGATGAAGATGTAGAACTCTCAGGTCCTCCACTGCCATGCCTCCCTGGACACTGCCATGTTTCTCATCGTGATGATAATGGACTGAACCTATAAGCCAGCTGTAATTAAATACGGTCCTTTTAAAGAATTGCCTTGGTCACGGTGTCTCTTCATTGCAATGGTAAACCTAACTAAGACCTCCAAATCCAATTCTCTAGTTTCATGCCCAGAGTTTTAACAGTCCCTCTGCTGTAGCATCCTTTACCTCCCTGCCTCTGTCTCCAGGAGATTCCACACATCTCCTCCAACCTTCTGCTGCATTCACCTTATCTTAGGACCCAACTCCACAAGGCATTTTTCTGGGAATCCACTTCAGGAGAAGCAAGAAGGTCAAAAAGCAGGTAGGTGAGCTTCAGATTTTCACTGTCCCCCCTTCTTTCCAAAACCAATCTTTCCATCTAATTTCCAGCTCTGTAGTACCTCTGTGGCCTTTCCTCTAATTCTCTGCCCCCATTCCCAGTTAACATTATATCTGAAAAAACAGTCTTCTTTCCTCCTTCCTGTGAACTTCTTCAGTCATCTTGCTACCTATGTGATTCCTGTCAGTTTCCAATACCTAGAAACATATTTTAGCTGAAATGAAAATAGTCACAGCTTGCAAGATTCCAGAAGAATTTTCTATTGGGCAACACACAGCCACTGTACCCTCTTAAAGTAAGAGCGGGCAAGAGAAGGCAAGGAACTAAACATCCACCCAATAAAGACAAGACCAGATATCAGCACCTAGAATCAGAATCATCCTTAACCAGATGACTAGATACCAGAGTGAAAACAATCAGCAACAGTTATGAAAATATACTTCTCCTAGAGCACAGCAACCCATAGCAGGCCCTGAGTATTGCAACATAGCTAAATCACATTTAAAAGGCCTTAGAAGAGTGTTGATCGATTTTATAAATATTATTAAAGAGGAAATAAATATTTTCTGTTAAGAAATCTATAAATGTAAATAATGGATGGAAATACATAAAAAACAGTTCAAATTTGAAAAGTGGCAATATAATCAAGAAAGAAAACACAAACCGAGGGAAATTTAGGAATGAAAAATAAAATTAGGAACTTGAGCAGAAACCTCAGACACAAGCCTCACCAGCAGAAGACAAGAGATGGAAGAAAGACTCTCAGGCATTGAAGACACAATAAAAGAAGTACATCAGTGAAAAAAATGTCAAATCTAAAAAAAATCCTTGTGCAAGATATTCAGGAAATATGGGACACTAGGGAAAGATTAAAAAAGTAATAGAAATGTGGGAAAGAGAAGAAAATCAGGTCAAAGGCAAAAAAATATTTTCAACAAATTATAGAAGAAAGTTTTCTTAACCAACAGAAAAATATGGCTATCAAGGTACAGAGCAGAAAGTAGACAGGAGTAGAAAAGAAATTCCCATAGGCACATAATAGTCAATACACTAATGTAGAGAGCAATGAAAGAATAGTAAATGCTGCAGGGGAAAAAGACCAAGGACGTACAAGAACAGACCTGCTAGAATAACACCTGACTACTCAATAGACACTTTAAAAGCCAGAACGGCCCGAAGAGGAGATGGCCTACAGACTCTTTATTGGACTAAAAGTGGGGATTGTTAGGGTTTTGTCTTTTACTGTGTATTGTAACACTAAATGTGTCCTCCAAGGTCTGAAGTCTGCTCCTCGCCCATGTGACCCTGCACCTAGGTTAATTCTGACAGGTAAAGATGCCAACAGCTAATAGCTGGGAAGAAAAGACATTAGGTGGAGTTAAGGTTTCATGGGCTTAGTTCAGAGAGGACTATGAGGAGAAGAAGAACCTGCGATGGGAAGAAGAAGAACATGCAGGAGAGGAGAAAGCAGCAGTGGCCATGAGTTGAGACAGGAGAGCATGGCCCTGAGGGCAGTCCAATTGGATCTAAGAGCAGCTCATTAAGAGACCACATATGCTAGCCCAGACTACTATACAAAGAAATACTTACAATAACAATAGATGAAGAAATAAGATAATCCATGATAAAACCAAATACAAGCAATATCTATCTATAAATCCAGCCCTAAATAAGGCTCTAGAAAGAAAACTCAATCTAAAAGGGTTAACCATATCCAAGAAAACCCAAGGGATAAATAAGCCCAGATCAGTATATTAAAAGAAGAGAAACACACACACACACACACACACACACACACACACACACACACACACACACACGTCTTAGTTTGGGTTTTACTGTTGTGAAGAGAGAACATGACCATAGCAACTCTTATAAAGGAAATCATTTAATTGGCCTGGCTTACATTTTTAGAGGTTTAGTCTATTATCATTATCATGGGAAGCATGGTGGCATACAGGCAGACATGGGCTAGAGAAAGAGCTGAGAGTTCTACATCTTGATTTGAAGGTAGCAAAGAGAGACAGTGTCACAATGGACATAGCTTAAGCATACATGACATCAAAGCCCACCTTTACAGTGAAACACTTCCTCCAACAAGGTCACAGCTACTCCTTGAAGGCTATCCCTCCTAATAATGCCATTCTCTATGACCAAACACTCAAACACTTGAGTCTTTGGGGGTCATTTCTATCAAACCACCACCACTAAACACACACACACACACACACACACACACACACACACACACACACACACACACACACACACATAATAACAAAGTAGCAGAAATCAACAAACACTGCTCATAGAAAACCTTCAACATCAATTGTCTCATCTCTTTGATAAAAAGACACAGTTTCACAGGATGGATGCAAAACCAGGATTTATCCTTCTGATGCATCCACGAAACACACTTTAACATCAAAGATAGATATAAACTATGAATAAAAGGATGGGAAAAAGATATTCCAAACAAATAGACATAAGAACCAAACAGGTGTAGTCATTTTAAGATCTAATGAAACAGACTTCAAAAGAAAACTAATCAGGGCTGGAGAGATGGCTCAGAGGTTAAGAGCACTGACTGCTCTTCCAGAGGTCCTGAGTTCAATTCCCAGCAACCACATGGTGGCTCACAACCATCTGTAAAGAGATCCGATGCCATCTGGTGTACCAGAAGACGACTACAGTAGACTGATAATAAATAAATGAAAAAAACCATAAAAAAAGAAAGATTTAAAAAAAAAAAAAAAAGAAAAACTAATCAGAAGATGAAGGGAAGAATACTATATACTCATCACAGGGATATGAAAAATGTGACAATGACTATTGAAGCTTGCATGCCCCTCCACCCTCCCTCCTCCCTCCCTCCCTCCCTCTCTCTCTCTCTCTCTCTCTCTCTCTCTCTCTCTCTCTCTCACACACACACACACACACACACACACACACACACACACACACACACAAACACATGACCAGGGAAGCATGTATAGACTAAATGAACATCTACATATCTTCTGCTCTCCCTCCTCTCCTCCTGTGGTGGTTTGAATATGCTTGGCCCAGGGAGTGGTACTATCAGGCAGCATGGCCTTGTTGAATGAAGTGTGTCACTGTGGGTGTGGGCTCTGAGACTCTTCTGTGAGAAAAGTAGTCTTCTTCCTGCTTCCATTCAATGAAGTTGTAGAACTCTCAGGTGCTGAGGTGAGAGTGGAGAACACAATGTAAGTGTTGCTTCATGTGTCTAATTGTCATACATTGGACCTATGCCTGGTGGTCTTTCCCATATTTTCATTGCTTTGGAAGTACTTTTTATTTATCAAATGCATTTAATATCTTAGGCATGGACTTTTATCTCTGATATATTTGGAATGGCTTTCACTCTTCTGAGGTTTGTCACTTTTCTGTGACTAGATCCTAATTTAACATAATAAGTTTTATCATTTCTGTGTTGTTAAGGTTCAGTATGTGTTGCTAAATTTTCTACAGTAATTACCCACCTCTGTCTTGTATTTTATTTTTTAGAGAAACTTTTGTTTAACTATGTATTTTATTAATGGCAGTTATCTTATTTTATTCTACCTCAGCTCGAAGATTTCATGTTTCTTTACAATTATTATTATTATGCTTGTTCTAGTGCAAAATACCAACTGACTTACAAAATTCTTTATATACAGTGTTTCACCTCTTCCTTGAGGAAACCCTAAAATATTTTAATATTCTTTACTCGAAGTCAATTTAAATACAAGTCATATATCAAAATTCTATCTTAAACTCAATTCTTACAAAATGTAATATTAGTACACTATCCTATAAATGTTATTAATATTAAATCACATATTTTATTCAACCATTTCTTGTTCATCATTCTATTTATATCTCTAATTTCAACTAATATTATTTTTTATTCTTCCTGAAAAATAGCCTCTGGCATTTCTTTCAGTGTAGCCTACTGATAATGTATTCTGTCAGGATTAATTTGTCTCAATGTCTCTAATTTTGATTTTTGTTTTAAAAGACATTCTTCTTGGTGTAGAATTAAAACTTTATTTTTCTTGAAGTCCCCATTCCAATAGTTTCTTGTCTCTATTGTTTTAGTTGAGAAGTCAGCTATAAATCTGATTTACACTCCACCATAGGTAATATGTATGTTTTTGTGGTTGTCTTTAAAATTACAGTTTTCTTCATTTTACCACAGAATGGCTAAACATGGGTCATATTCATAAATATATATTCTATGTAACGGCCATGTATCTTTCTACCATTTGCAATTCTTGTATGTTTTGGTGTTTATGGAACACACTGGGACACATGGACTCAGCTCCAGTATTTCATTTTCTGCTGAAATCTCAGGGTTAGTTGGAAGTGCTATACATTTCCTGCAGACTTGTACTTTTAGGAGAAAATAACACTGCCTCACTGAATTTCCATTTTCTCCACCATCTTTCCCTAGAGTTCGTTACTGCATTCATATGTCTCTGAAAGAAATAAAGACTATAATCAATACAGCCCATTAAAAACACAGTGTGGTGTTGTGAGATGAATTGTATTTGTTCCTTTAGGAAGAGGAATATAAATAAATCATAAGTTCTTTTCCTTCAAATCTTCTGTAGATTCATAGTCCAACACAGTTTCAATATGTTGCTGCAAATGCCTATCTATATCTATATCTATATCTATCTATATCTATATCTATCTATATCTATATCTATCTATATAAATGTATATATGTAGATAATTAATGGAAAAATTATCTCTGAATACTAATAATTATTTCTGAACTTCTTTCTATATTATTTCAAAGAAAGCTTATGTGCATCATAGAATTCATAGTGAGTCCCATGATAACATCTCGGTTATAACATTTTCCTAGTATATTTAAAAACTGTTATATCTTACTTTGGAATTGAACTTGTATCTTCAATTATCAAGCTGAGTGTGATTAAAATACCTAAGGAGAAGAATCCTTCAAAGACTCTTTCTCCAAATTTATAATTTTGTGTTTTTAGAGGGTTATTTTTCCACACACTACTTTCAGTTGCCATGAAAAACCTTAATTTATATCATATTTTGCCTCCAAATAATAAAGTTGTACTTTAGATAAAGAAATAGAAGTCTTGAGTAACTGCATCCAATGTAGTGTAATTGTGTGAAGTAACATGGTATCAGTCACTCAATTCTGCTTCTGTTTCTGTGTTCACATGTGAATCCTGTGTTTTAGTGCCATGGTGGTTTTCAACAAACTAGGAGAAAATTACTCAGGAGAAAATAGGAGTCAACTGTAATGTAGTGACTGGCAGTGTGCACCTTCATTTTCAATTGCCCAACAGGAAACTCCACTGGGCTGAACTTGCTGTTGTGAGGGAAGATTCTGCTTTTGGCATTTATTCCTACTGGAGAGACACTTCATATAACTTCAGAAAATATTAAGTGGTTAATATTTTTCTAAACTTGTGTTTTTCTTCAGAGTAAGTAAAACATTTGGCAGGTTTATTGAACTGTTGATACAGTATGATGCCTCAGGGATGCCAAGATCTTCTTACTAAAATGCTTAAAAATAATGACAGTTTACATCCTCAGCCAGGGCCATGAATGCTTATTAGGTGGGAAAAATGAAAAATAACCGCACGAATGTTCAGGACAAAGGAATTAAGAAAGAGAAATATCTAAATTACTCAAGTGCAAGGATTAACATTATTCTTTAAAAAAAACTTTATGAAAAAAACATTCTCACAGCATAATTTTCTTTATTTTGTAAATTAAAAATTAAATAAAAACTAAAATTGAAAATTTAAGTAGTGCTTCCAGTTTCCACCTGTAGCCAGGAGCTAACTGGGCTATGGCTCTCCACACTTCAATCCTGCCCAGAGGAAGCTTTTACCTTCAGGAGTGCTGACAAAGCCAGGCTTCCAGGCTCACATGAGAGACAAACTCCAGTCAGAAACAGCAAGGCCAGCTAATACCATAGATAACCAGATGGCAAGAGGCAAACACAAGAAGAATATAAGTAACAGAAACCAACGTTACTTGGCATCATCAGAACCCAGTCCTCCCACCACAGCAAGCCCAGGATACCCTAACACACCTGAAAAACAAGATTCTGATCTAAAATCATATCTCATGATGATGATAGAGGACTTTAAGAAGGCTATAAATAACTTTCTTAAAGAAAGGAACACAGGTAAACAGGTTGAAATCCTTAAAGAGGAAACACATAAATCCCTTAAAGAAATAGAGGTAAATACAGCCAAACAGGTGAAGGAATTGAACAAAACCATCCACCATCTAAAAGTGGAAATAGAAACAATAAAGAAATCACAAAGAGAGACAACTCTAGAGATAGAAAACTTAGGAAAGAGATCAAGAGTCATATATACAAGCATCACTCACAGAATACAAGAGATAGGAGAGAGAATTTCAGGTGTAGAAGATACCATAGAAAACATTGACAGAACAATCAAAGAAAATACAAAATGCGAAAAACTCACAACCCAAAACATCCAGGAAATCCAGGATACAGTGAAAAGACCAACCTTAAGAAAAATAGGTACAGAAGAGAACGAAGATTCCCAACTCAGAGGACCAGTAAACATCTTCAACAAAATTATTTAAAAAAAAAACAAAGCAAAACAAAAATGACTTTCCTAACCTAAAGAAAGAGATGCCTATAAACATACAAGAACCCTACATAACACCAAATAGATTGGACCAGAAGAGAAACTACTCCAATCACATAATAATCAAAAGACCAAATGCACAGAAGAAAAAAGAATATTAAAAGGAATAGGCCAAGGAACATATCAAGACAAACCTATTGGAATCACACCAGACTTCTCAACAGAGACTCTAAAAGCATCCTAGGTAGATGTCATACAGATAGACCTTAAGAGAACAAAAATGCCAGGCGAGACTAACATATCCAGCAAAACTCTCAATGAACATAGACGGAGAAAACAAGATATTCCATGACAAAACCAAATTTACACAATTTCTTACCACAAATCCAGTCCTACAAAGGAATGTAAATGGAAAATTCCAACATAAAGAGGGAAAGTAAACCAAAGAAAAAGCAAGAAATTAATTTTCTTACCACAAACCCAAAGAAGAGAGCCACACAAACATAATTTCACCTCTGCAACAATTTAGTAACAAAAATAACAGGAAGCAACAATTACTATTCCTTAACATCTCCTAACATCACTGGACTCAATTACCCAGAAAAAGACATAGACTAACAGACTGGATATATAAAGAGGACCCAGTAGTTTGCTGTATACTCAAAACAAACCTCAGTGACAAAGACAGACATTACCTCACAGTAAAAGTCTGGGAAAAAAAAAGTTCCCAGAAAATGGTTCCAAGAGACAAGCTGGAGTAGCCATTCTAATATCGACTAAAATCGAATTTCAACCAGAAGTTATCAAAAAAGATGAGGAAGGAAATTTCATAGTCATCAAAGGGAAAAGATCTACTAAGATGAATTCTTAATTCTGAACATTTATACCCCAAATGAAAGGGCACCCACATTTGTAAAAGAAACGTTACTAAAGCTCAAAGCACACACCGAACCTCACATTAGAATAGTGGCAGAATTCAGCACCCCGCTCTCACCATTGGGCAGACAGATCATGGAAACAGAAACTGAACAAGGACACAGTGAAGCTAACAGAAGTTATGAACCAAATGGATTTAACAGATATCTGTAGAACATTTCACCATAAAACAAAGGAATATACCTTCTCAGCACCTCATGGTACCTTCTTCAAAGTTGACCATATAATTGGACAAAAAACAAGCCTCAACCAATATAAAAAGTTTGAAATAATCCCGTGCATTCTATCAGATTACCACAGATTTAACTGGTGTTCAATAATAACAAAAACAACAGAAATCTCACATACTCATGGAAACTAAACAACTCTCTACTCGAGGATAACTTGGTCAGGGAAGAGATAAAGAAAGAAATTAAAGACTTTTGAGAATTTAATGAAAATGAAGGCACAACATACCCAAACATATGGGACATAATAAAAGCAGTGCTAAGAGGAAAACTCATAGCTCTGAGTGCCTCTTTACAAACTGGAGAAAACATACACTAGCAGTTTAACAGCACATCTGAAAGCTCTAGAACATAAAGAAGCAAAGACACCTAAGAGGAATAGATGGCAGGAAATAAATTCTGAGCTGAAATCAACCAAGTAGAAACGAAAAGAACTGTACAAAGAATCAACCAAACCAGGAGCTGGTTCTTTGAGAAAATCAACAAGATAGATAAACCCTTAGCCAGAATAATCAGGGGGCACGGAGACAGTATCAAAATTAATAAAATCAGAAATAAAAGGGAGACATAACAACAGAAACTGAAGAAAATCAAAAAATCATCAGCACCTACTACAAAAGCCTATACTCAACAAAACTGGAAAATCTGGATGAAATGGATGACTTTCTAGACAGATACCAGGTACCAAAGTTAAATCAGGATTAGAAAAACCATCTAAACACTCCCATAAGCCCTAAAGTGATAGAAGCAGTCATTGAAAGTCTCCCAACCAAAACCAGCCCAGGACCAGATGGCTTTAGTGTAGAAGTCTACCAGACTGTTAACAAAGACCTAATACCAATAATCTTCAAATTATTCCACAAAAGAGAAACAGACAAAGAAGACAATGTAATTTGTTCTATGAAGCCCCAGTTATGCTGATACCTAAATCACACAAAGACCCAACAAAGAAAGAGAACTTCATACCAATTTCCCTTCTGAATGTCTATGCAAAAATACTCAAATATACAAATATTGCAAACTGAATCCAAGAACACATCAAAACTATCATTCACCATGATCAAGTAGGCTTCATTCAAGAGATGCAGGGATGGTTCAATATATAGATATTCATCAACATAATCCACCATACAACAATCTCAAAGAAAAAACACACATGGTCATCTCATTAGATGCTGAAAAGGCATTTGAAAAAATACAGTACCCCTTCTTATTAAAAGTCTTAGAAAGATTAGTATTTCAAGGTCCATACCTAAACACAATAAAAAGTAATAGAGAGCAAACCAGTAACCAACATCAAACAAAATGGAGAGAAACTTGAAGCAATCCCACTAAAATCAGGAGAAGACAAGTCTGCCCATTTTCCCCCTATCTATTCAATGTAGTATTCAAAGTACTAGCCAGAGCAATTAGGCAAGAGAAGGTCAAACAGATACAAATTGGGAAGTAAAATGTCAAGATATTTCTACTTGCAGATGATAACATAGTATACATAAGCAACCCCCTCCCCGCAGGAAAAAAAATCCACGAGAGAACTCGTACAACTGAGAAACAATTTCAGCCATGTGGCTGGAATATAAAATCAACTCGAATCAGTAGCCTTCTTCTACTCAAAGGATAAACAGGTTGAGAAAGACATTAGGGAAATGACACCCTTCACAATAGTCACAAATATTATAAAATATCCTGGCGTGATGCTAACTAAGCAAGTGAAGGATATGTACGACAAGAACTTAAAGTCCCTGAAGAAAGAAATCTAAGAAGAACTCAAAAGGTGAAAATGTCTCCCATGCTCATGGATCAACAGGATTAACAGTAAAAATGGCCATCATACCTGAAGCAATCTACAGATTCAATGCCTTCTCCATCAAAATTCCAACTCAATTCTTCACAGAAAGAGAAAGAGCGATTCTCAAATTCAACTGGAATAGCAAATATCCCATCAGAGCTAAAAACCATTCTCAACAATAAAAGAATTTCTGGGGGAACCACAATCCCTGACTTCAAGCTATACTACAGGCAATGATAAAAACCACATGATATTGGTGCAAAGACAGACAAGTAGATCAATGGAATAGAACTGAAGACCCAGAATTAAACCCATACATCTATGGTCACTTGATCTTTGACAAGTCAAAGCCATCCACTGGAACAAATACACTCTATTCAACAAATGGTCCTGGCTAATGAGGTGGTCAGCATGGAGATGAAGGCAAATTGGTTGATGCAAATCCATTCTTGTCTCGTTTTACAAAGCTCAAGTCCGAGTGGATCAAAGACTTCCCCATAAAACCAGATACACTGGATTTAGTAGAAGAGAAATTTGAAAGAGCCTGGAACACTTCAGCACAAGGGAAATTTTCCTGAATAGGACACCAATGACTCAGGCTCTAAGATAACTATAGACAAATGGGAATCTCATGAATTTGAAAAGCTTCTGTAAGGCAAAGGACACTGTCAATAAGATAAAATGGCAACCTACAGAATGGGAAAGATCTTTACCAACCCTATATGTCATAGAGGCTAACATCCAATATATACAAAGAACTCAAGAAATTCGACTCCAGAGAACCAAATAACCCTATTTAAAAGTGCGGTACAGAGTGAAACAAAGAATTTTCACCAGAGAAATCTTGAATGGATAAGAATCACCTAAAGAAATGTTCAACATCCTTAGTCATCAGAGAAATGAAAATCAAAATGACTCCGAGATTCTACCTCATACCAGTTAGAATGGCTATGATCAAAAACTCAGGTGACAGCAGATGCTGGCAGGGATGTGGAGAAAGAGGAACACTACTCCATTCCTGGCAGGATTGCAAACTGGTACAACCACTCTGGAAATCAGTCTGGAGGTTCCTCAGAAAATTGGACATAGTACTAGCTTTGGACCCATCTATTCCTCTCCTGGGCATATACCTAAAAATGGCTCCAAGATATGACAAGGACATGTGCTCCATTTTGTTCATAGCAGTCTTATTTATAATATCCAGAACCTGGAAACAAGATGGGGGTACAAAATTATTATTGGGGACAAAGGAGAAGTACAGAGTGTTAAGAAATTGAATGTATGTGTGTAGCAGTGGGGGATGGGGAACTGGGGTAGCCACTAGAAAGTTCCAGATGCCAGGGATGCAAGAGTTTCTCAGGACTCAACTGGGATGACATTAGCCGAAATGTCCAAGGCGAGATAGAACCTATTGAGACCATATCCAGTGGTTAGGCTTGGCCTGTGGTTGAGTGATGGGACTACCCACCCCTCTCAAAATATTGACTCAGAATTGCCCCTTTCTAAAGGAAATGCAGGGGCAAAGAGTGGAGCAGAGACGAAACAAAAGGCCGTCCAGAGACTACCTCACCTAGGGATCCATCCTATCTGCAGACACCAAACCGAGACACTTTGGCTGATGCCAAGAAGCACTTGCTGACAGGAGCCTGGTATAGCTGTGGCTTGAGAGGCTCTGCCAGTGCCTGACCAAAACAGATGTGGATACTCACACCAAGTATCAGTCTGAGCACGGGAAGCCCAATAGAGGAGTTAGGGGAAGGACTGAAGGAGCTGAAGGGGTTTGCAATCCCATAGGAAGAACAAAAATATCAACCAACTATACCGCCCCCCCGAGCTCCCACCAACCAAAAAAGTATACATGGAGGGATCCACAGCTCCAGCTGCATATGTAGCAGAGCACTGCCTTATCTGACATCAATGGGAGGGGAGCCTCTTGATCCTGTGAAGGCTTGGTTACCCAGAGTAGGGGAATGCTAGGACAGTGAGGTAGGAGTGGGTGTATGGGTCAGTGAGCACCCTCATAGAAGCAGGGGCAAGGGGAGATGGGATTGTGGGTTTGTGGAGGGGAACAGGAAAGGGGGTGATCATTTGAAATGTAAATGAAATAACCAATACAAATTAAGTAATTATATAAAATTTTATTTTTATATTTATGCACAAGTTCCTTATGAAATGTCATGAGCAGCTTTAGAAACTTTGTTTATGAATATTGTGTTAATAATGTTGAGGGAATTATAGCTGTATGAATAGATTGCATAATTTATTTTCTTACATAATACTGCAGTTTTAGAGAGTACGTCACTGATGAACTATGCTTCTAAAAATTCATTTGCCATCCAAGTGTTTGAAATTAGAAAGAGGCTTTTGTGGCATTAAGTTTGCATATATAATGTTTAAAATCTTTTTATGTTCTATTTTATATTTGTGTATTTTATAACTATATTACATTTATATATTTATTAATTACTTTTGGTGAGTGCACATGAGGAGTCATTTATGCCATTGAGTGTGCGTCTGGATAGATGAGGACAGCTTGCTTGAGTGGGTTTTGTACTTTCACCGTGTGGGTTCCAGGGCATGAACAAAAGTCACCGTCTTGGCGGCAGCCACTGTCTCTACCGAGCCCTTTTGCATGTCCCAGTGTTCTCATATGCATCTTTCAGATCTACTCATAGAACTAAATGATTTTAGTTTAAATGTTAGCTTTCTTTTCATACAAAATGAGCTGTTTAAATATGTAGGTAATGTTCTTGTTCACTCATGAGTAATGATGTGTCTACCATTTGGTTAGTGGTCAGTAAACAGTGACAAAAGGAGCTGAAGAAAAAAGTTGTGGTTGTGATTCAGGCCGTAGCAGCCAATGGTTGCATTGTGATCGTTTATAACTTGATCTTAAATGCAGACAGCGCAGAACTCTGTCACCATAGAAAGCAAGAGAAACTGATTGGAAGTAATTTGACTCTGCTATTTGTGTAAGGACAATTATGAATATTATCTTGAAATATATAGGTTGCATATCTTTATAATCACTGACACTCCTCCTATGTCCCTACAACAGTCTCTTAATAAGATTCTGGTGATTCCAATTAACTTAATAAGATATTTAAGGACTTTGTGACTTGCGTCAAGCTTCAAACAAGATTTTGAAGCATCAAGTGTGCAAAAATCTTCTGTTTTTAGACCTTGAAAGTGTATATGAAAGTGTATATATTTAACATGTATAGGAGCCACTTCGCAGCATCATAAAATTTATTATCACTTGTGCTTGAAACAAATTAGGAATCCCACACATGCACGCATGAGTTTAAGCATCACAAACACCTTTAGATTACAATAAATAGGCAATAAATTACACTGCAAGATTTATTTCTTCAGAATGCAAATGAATCCATCTGGAAAATATGATAAAATCCTAGTAATTTAATAGGAGAATGAAGCTTGGAAAGGAGTCGTGGCTGAGTGTCGTCTCAATGAAAAATGGCTGGTGCTGGATCCTGAATTAAAAATAAGCATGCAAGTTCTGGGGGAAAATGGCATGTTTGGGATGTTGTGTGGAGATTGGAAATGACCACGGCGGTATAGTTTCAGTTTGTGTCACTTGTGTGGAGGAAGTATGATCAACCGAAGGTAATGTAGACTGTTTTGAAGACGATAACGGCAGCAAGTATGCCCCTGTGATAACCAACTCTGGGGGAAATGGCTAAATAATAACACAGCTTAAATTACTTAAGTCAAATCAGTGAAAATTTACGGCTTTTTTTATTTCAAGCTAGACCATAAATCAAAATAGTAGAAGTAGCCACAAGAATGTGAAAGTTCTTTAATTTTCTTTAAACGTCCTAAGAAATGTACAGATAATACTCGATACTGAACATTGTATAAGAGTGCAATAAACTAGCTTATAGAAAAGACCGCACTTGCGAGAAGGTACTGTAGGATTTTTATCTACTGGAAAATATAAATAAAATTCAATTTAGGTGAGCAATATGAAATTTTTCTCCTAAATATGACAAATATATTTATAATGTTCCCTTTTTGTAATTCTCTGGATCCTGAGCAATGTGCTGTTGGCTGGCCATTTTTAATTGCTGAAGTTTTCTTGGTGAACTTGATTCTAATTAGAATTTGAATTAAATTTTTTTGAAAAATTTATATTTTTATCATTAATCTTGTTCTAGAACTTACTACTTTATTGCAAAAATGCAGATGAAAACTTTTATTAGCGAAGCATCATTCAAATTGTAAGATACCTTTAAGAATGGCTCGGCCATTAAAGGCTAGGCTTACAACCAAACATATAAGAATCAGAGATGGTACTTAAGCTTCTAATAGATAGGGAATTTCAATCCAGCAAATGGCTGTCTGCAAGGAATTACACCCAAAGACTGTCTACGTCTGTGTGATCTGGCTGGAATGATAGATTTTTTTAATCCCTTTGGCTATAATACAGACAAACCTTTAATATATACCTTTAATCCCAAACAATGCAGGTAAAGTTAGTTTGTAAAAGGAAGCAGCCGTATTTGAAAGTAACATCTAATTGAGGGCCAGACAAAGTGACTAATCAGAAAAAGATTTGACAAAAATGAGTCAGAGATGTGATGTACCCAACTCTTGAGGGAACAGCATAGAAAAGAGAGGTGACTTAAGAGAGCAGTGCAGGGGGGGGAGGGAAGGAAGGAGGGGGAGGGAGGGAGGGAGATTTCACTGGGATAATTTTATAGAGTCATTTTAGTGATGACTAAATCAGCCAGAGAATGAAAGGGAGCCAGAAAGTTATAACAGAATGCTAAGGTTAGTTTGAAGCTAAGCAGAACAATTCCATCACAAGCCAAGGGAAGCTAGTGTGAATCAGTCAGCTTGGAAGATTAAATTTTATTGAGGCTAGAAACTTCGAGGCCTAGCCCTAGAGATGGAGCAGAGAATGAAATGCTCTGGGCTCAGCCCAAGCCATGTATTCACACAGCTTGGTTATGACTCTCATCTCATCACTACATTGGTGACTAAAAGATACATTTTTTCACTAATATTAAGCCTCCTGGAAACAGAATATACCTGGAACCAATTCCAGTTGACAAAATATAAAATAGGTCAATCTCAAAAGTATATGTTTAGTCCTATAATAGACACTTCCCTTGTATATCACATATACTAAATGGTGTTGTTGGAAAGATTACAATTCCTACATAACCAGGTAGTAAATGAGTACAATTTTAAAAGTTACTGAAAAAATTTCACTTCAAATATCTTCTGGAAGCCAGGTGATCATTCTTTCTTTCATATCATACATTTTGATCTATTTATTTCAGACACCCCAGTTGATCACAGTTCCTTTCTCATCTGAGCTACAGAAGGGACTTACATATTCCACCCATCTCAGCCTGACACCTTTCAAGTGGTACCTTGTTTTCTGCTGCCAATAACCAGATATTTAATACATTTCTAAGTTAATGGTGCTCTTAATATTTTCAATAAGGATATAGTGGAAAATACATATTAAGGTTAATGTCTCTCTCAATGTCTCAGTATTTTTACTGTTTTATCTTGTGTTGAGGGAGGTCTTCCTATTTAAACAAGAGAGGTTAATAGGTTAGCAAAGAATGATTGGTGTTTTATGGGCTACAACATTATACCTAATAACCATGATAAAATAAAACTTCCATCTTGTTCTATATGTAATCTACTCATTAAATCTAATTGATTTGTGAGTTACCATGTTTCATTCTATGAAATATCAACCTCCCTGTACTAATGTATCAAATCTTTTCCCTTGAAAAGTAAACCTTATTAATTAGCCCCTGCATTGTTAAGTAAGAGAGGGGTTTAATTTATAAGACTAAGAGGACAGGGTGGGTTTCCCTGCCTTATTGATCTCTTAAAAATCTACAGTTCAAATTCTGAGGTTTTATTTATTTATTTATTTATTTATTTATTTATTTATTTATTTATTATTTTGCTAGACTTGTCAGAAAGTATCTACTAAGTATAACTAAAAGGTATTTATTTTCATATTTTTACTCTCACAATTTGAAACCAAAGAGAAAATATATCCATAATGGAAATACTAGAAAGTTTTTAATTTTATGAAATAAGCTCATCTTTCATTCTTCATTTCAATCACAGAGGAATGGAAATGAAAATAAGAATTGCTGAAATTGCATTTAAACACACTTAATGACTTAATTATAAACTTCTTAATAGGATACAATATTTAAAAGTCACCCTTGACTTCTGGTAGTCACTCTGCAATCATTTAACTGAAGAGAATATCATGGTCTGAGGAGGCATGAAAAAAAAATGAGGTTAATTAAAATATCTGGCCAAGAGATCTGTCAATAATCGAAGGCGGGAGTGTGTTACGAGAGCCTGCTTTTGTGTAGATGTCAGTGGATTTTGATGTCACAGGTTATGTGTCCTAACATTTATTGTAGATGTAAAAATGTAATGTGTATTTTTCAGGCTGTTTCTTTAGGCACAAGTACCTCGAGGGCATGGCAGATATCAGGGATGTTTCCAAACCCAGAGGTCATGGTAGCTTTTACATTATATGGCAAGCATAAGGGACACATTCACAGGTACTAATGTTCTTAATCATACTGAGACAAAGCACCACCTTCTCAAAGCCAGCAAAGGACTGTCTATGTGAAAGACACGAAGTAAGGAAGAAAAAACAGGCAGAATTCAGAACAGATCTAATGAGTTGTCACCTGTCAGGATTCCTGCTTATAGCATACACAGCAACACTGATCAAAAGGCCTGCCACATTCACACAGCTCATCACTGACAGGAAAAGACCAGAATATGTCCATTACCATGATGGCTTTCCAGTCAGGGAGGGTTTCACAGCTTGATTGGTTGTCGTTTTATACTTGAGCGGTTGTAAGTTAAAAAAATCATTCTATCGGAAAGAGAAAGGAAGTCTAGACTACTATCAGAGCTTTTCTGAGACTCGCTGAAGGAGAAGGATTCTGGACTTCTATCTACATGTTGTGAAGGTTGGCATTCACATAATATAACATTCTCGGGTTACCTTTATAAAAACTGCATCTCTGGAGAGAGTAGGCTTGGCTATGGTTACAGAGAGAAGGATAATAGTACATAAAGGATTAAACACGAAATTAAAAAGCGTGTTTCTCCAGTGCTCATTTGAATGCCAGGTATGTGAGGAAACCACCTTTCCCAGAAAGCAAGAAAAGTATGCTATGCTGCATTTTATTGTCCCCTAGTGTCAAAATGAAGCTGGGAAAAGAGGCAATTATCTAGGCCATTGAAAACCGATACATTCCTATTACTTTCATATCTGGTTTTGTAATACCAGTCCTTCTGAGACGGAATTTGCAATTTTTCCTAAGGGAATACTCAGTTTATAGAGTCATAGGTTTCTCTGCACCCTGCTCTGTATTGTTATGAAGGGGCTTCTTCACTCCTTTTCCCCTTTGAGAAGTCTCCACTGCCATTTGCACTTGGCTTCTGCTTCCCTGGGTCTTGAAACTCTGTAGGGAGGAGAAGTGGATGCCTTCACAGATGGTTACCCCTCCTTTGCCCCGCTCCCTACATACTAGCCAACAGGATGAGGCCTGATCTGAAAATTGCTTGCCTCTGTCCTGATCCTTCAAGTATATTCTGCTATTTCCAGATTTGTTGTGCTGAGTTTTACAGAGGGATTAACTCTGAGTAAGAGGCTCTTTCTCAATCAAGACTGTCCCTCAAACCTCCTTTATTGACCAGACTGATATTTGAAATCGCCTGCCTCCTTTGTCTCTGTTTTGTTCTCAAAACCTGTGTACTTAAGTCAGCTTTCATTGAAGCTTACATTGTGGTATAGAAATACATTTCAACTGATTAAAAGTCCATCACCATTGAGAAGTTACAGTGCCACAATGTCCCCTCCTGAAGTCACCCTAGGATCACTCTTCAACCTACAGGTTGTTTCCTAGGCTTTGCTATGCATAAACCTGTGCAAATTTCAACATTAGAATTCTTAATTCTATATGATGGTGACCAGACTTCAAGCCACCAAAATTTACTGAGTTATAAAATCCAGCTTCAATAAGCACTGGTCCCGAATTTTGATGAAGGCAGGCACATTTGACCCTTCTGTTAAGGCTCTCCAGAGGAACTGAACCATCTGTAGACACAGGCAATCTACCCTCTGCAAGCAGAGATCCAGAAAGCCTGGCGATCTATAAACCAAAAACCTGATGACCAGAAGCCAATGGTCTGATCCCAAATTAGGTTTGAAAGTCAGAGGGAAGGAATTCTGAGGGCAAAGCATGATTAACATACCTGCTTAGACACTCCCTATCTTAAGTCACTCCCTATCTTTTACCATTTAGTTTCAATAACTCTGTTCAAAGACTCAACAATGTTCATCCACATTCAAGAGTATTTGTGTTACTTATATGTGTGAAGTGAGTTACTTTGTGTGAAGTGAGCAGTCTACTATCCTCAGTGCATTATTCAGAGGTCATTAGAAATAGAGCCAGTGTGTATTAAGTTGTACACACTTAGTAAAGCAAGAACTAATTGTTCTGGCTGTATTACATATTAGCCTCTATTAACTGCAGTTCATAGAAGAGCTACAAGAACCTCCCAGGTTTTGTCACTGAAAATGTGCTGTTTTTTCCACCCCTTTACTTGACTAATTAGGAACAACCATTGAATACCTAGGGGATCTATGTTTAACTCTGTCCTTTCTAGCCATAAAGTTAGATATGGTGTTCATATATTCCCCCAGCTTGCCTTTATCCACTGAGATTTATTAATATCAGATTATATCTTGTGTGGGAGAAATTGACTTTCTATGTCAGCTTGGTCTGAATCACAGCTCTGTTGATATAGCAAGATTTGACCTTTATTCTCATCTCTTCCAGACTTTAGATATTAGTTTCATCATCCTTGGGCTTTTCTAATACCACAATTCCTTTTCTTTAAACAGTGTTATTGATATAAATGGTTCGGCTCATTGATGGACTTTTATAAACCAGTTATTTATTGTACAGAAAAGAGTAGCTTTGGCAGTGGGACTTTGTCAATGGATTTAAAAAAAAATCTACTTAGCATTAAAAATTTACATATGCCGCAGAAAAAGAAAAATGTTTGGTGTACGACAAATATGCCACTTTCTCCTGCACACAGATTAATACAAATAATTGGAGAAAACATATAATCTAATAGATTTTTGCCCAGTACAAATCTGAACTAAGGTTCTTCATTTGCAATATTTGCAATAGCTGCGACTACTGCTAATTTAGCATTGCACTCTGATCCCTTTTCTCATATCACTTGAAATATCTTCTCCGCTTTGAAGCCCTTGCATCAAACTGGGTTTATTGAATTATCTCCAGTCATTGTGATTTCGGGTTCTGGAGGCTGGGGACTCTGTTTCTTTTGTTTGTTACTGTAGGTACAGTGTGATTGAGCAGCCCAGGTCTTAAGATGGATGCTGAGCCAGTGAACCTATCTCTTCCTGGCAGCGAAGTGTTTCCGAATCCTAACTATCTTTCTTCCTAGTGTAACTTTTGTTCTCAGTAGAGCAAGGATCCTAAGGTCATTCCCAAAGCCTCCTTTGTGTTCCTCCCTTTCCAAACTCAATTTTCCTTAAGCACTTTCAATGGTTTTTATTTCCTTTTCCTTTGTTATGAAATATATGTCCAGTCCCTTACAAAGTTAAAACACACACACACACACACACACACACAGACACACAAACACACACACACACACAGACACACACACACACACACACACACACACACACACACACACAGACACACACACACACACACACACACACACACACACACACACACAGACACACACACAGAGACACACACACACAGACACACACACACACACACACACACACACACACACACAGACACACACACACACACACACACACACAGACACACACAAACACACATACACACACACACAGACACAGACACACACAGACACACATACACACACACACAGACACACACACACATACACACACACACACGCACACACACACATGCACACACACACACACACATATATATATTAGAGTCCTCATACAAGATCTTTGCCCAATCAGATATAAAACTGGTCCTAATACCTGGCTACAATGCTGTTTCTCGTGCATTTGTGTTTCCATACATCGCACCCAGCCAGTTTAGATTTTGCTACTTTTTGTTCCACTTTAGTGGGTGTTTATGCCCTTCTTTCTCCATTGTGCCTGTATTTTCTCTCCTATTTCTGTTTCTGGTCCTTTTTGCTGCCATCTCAGACATTGCCAGGTTCTCTACTTTTCTGGAGGTTGTATGAGTTTTAGAACCTTGATCTCCTACTGAGTTTAAGCAACAGCATCCTAGTAGGTGCCCTCACTAACTTTATTCCCATAGTTCTGTAAGACATTTTTTCCTACATCTTGGGTTTTGAATGGATACCTGACTACAATATAAAACAAGTCATTCTGTCCGGGGAAATCACTTATAAAAGGAAAAATCAGCCTTTTCCTCCGTGTATTCCTCTGTATTTCCACAACAGGAATTTAAACTATGGGACTATTTTGAGTTTTGAGGCCAGTATTTTTTTTTTATCATCAATTAAAAATTTATAGCATTTTGGCATGAACATATATCTTCTTTTGTCTTTATATGTGGTAGAACAGATAGTCTTAGTTCCCATACCTACTTTTTACTTGTAAATATAGTCCCTGCCCCTTGAACAGAGAGCTTCCACAGAGAAGCAGAGTAACTTAGCTCAGGTTTCCCAACTTGTTAACAGAGTGAGAAGCAGCCATCTTACTTTTAACTTACTGGATCATTCCCAGTGAACCCCATCCTGCTGAAGGAACATCAACTTTACAGTCGGGGAACATATTCCGCAATAATTTTTGTATTGAGTTTACCTCAGCTTTTATCCTTAACCTTAATTTTTATTAAAAATTAGAATTTAAGATAATGACCTCACAGGAGAACCCTAAAGATAGTATAAGTAGAACACATGGTACATTAGTCTGAGAAACATTTACTGAGCACCTATGGGGTACAAGTCACAGTGTAGGACCGGGAGATCAGCCGTCAGAATATAGACAGAAGTCTCCACCCATAGGAACCAGATGATAGAACAGGATTGGTGGATTGTAGTGAGTTCTCTTGACGTCATTAGTTCTTCTATGGTTCTTTATCTTCCTCTTAGACTTCATCTGTCTCTTTCTTTCCATCTGGCATCTCAGAGCTGTAATCAGGTTGCAATTTCTTCTGTTTACCTCTGTTTCCATGATGGGAGCACAGCACTAGGGAATTTCACAGATCCTGTGCTTTCTTTATGAATTTTTGTAATAACTAGTCACTACTGGAGTTTTAGCTTCCATAAACCACACACTCTTCCTCTCACTTTGGCTTACACACTCTACGCCCTCAGTAAGTCTTATTAGTAGTTAATAATTATGACTCCAAGGAAAATCATTTTCTGTAATTCTGTCATAGATGCAGACTCTGTCCTATAATGCATTGTTTTCATGTTGAAGAGAAAACAAATCTTAGCTTTAGAACAGACCCCTTTTTACTCCATGTCTAAATAATTGTAGAAATGTAATAAAGTCAAAACAATTCCAAATTCATTTTCTAATTACTTTTCTTGTGTAACGAACCTGTCTAATCAACCTTCCATCATTTCTACTGTGAAGAAAGGCAAGATGGGAACAAATCTTGAGTTTATCATTAACCTAGTCCCCTTATGTGAAGATTTCCCACCTGTCTTTGAACTTCTGAAAGGGAAGCTTATTTTAAAGGTGAAGGCATCCTATTCTGAACTGTATTAAAAGACAAACACCCACAAGATGAACGATTATAAAAGTAAAACAGACATAAAGGCACACAGGTAGCGTTGTAGTGGGCTAGAAACATGAGGCTCCAGATTCTCCATTTACCCTTCCAACTCCACCTCCAAGATTCTTACTGTTGTTCATTCCATAGGGCTCACTGTAGATCAGACCTGTGGCTAGTGAGGGACACTCATTTACAGTTCTTTTTGCATCACACTGTTGTCCCGTCAATGACGTTCCGTTTATACATTTAAAAATATACTGTTCCTTAAACAAATCTAAATCTCAGTTATGTAATGTCACTATAATCTGTTGTCAAATACGTCACAATCAAAATGCCTTGGAGATGCTAGTACAACTGGTTGGAAAGAAATTTTTTCTATGCAGCAGCATTAAAAATGTTGTAGTGCCAAAAAGAAATAATGCATACGCTCTTTTAATTAAACCATACACACATTTTGTGCACTAAATGCCATATAATTACTATAGTTTTATATTCCCAGGAAGAAAATATGCTTCATGTAATTTTACCTTGGTAAATACTGTACAAGATGATTAAAAGGATTAATTTAGTCACAGCCTGGGTAGCTCCATAAAACCCAGAAATACTCTTATAAAATATTCTCCTCAAACAATGGGGCGTGATGGTGACTGTGGTTCTCTTTTGTTATTTAAATCTCTACGGTCGGCAAATTTGTTGGAAGAGTGAACAAATTGATTTCCGGTTAGAAGTCAGGACTGTTGCAGAAGAACTACCACAAAGGAGAGACAGCAGTAATGGTCTATTTTTTTTCTGTACTGTTGCCTTTCTTCTTAGGAAACACTGCATCACAGTGCTTACGTGAGGAGAGTAGAACCTTATTTTCCTATGGGAATTTGTTTTATTTGTTGTGAAACTTAGAAGCACAACTCTTTCTCCATAAATGTGAGTGGGGAAGTTATCCGACAAGCATGAAACTTCAGGGCAGGCAAGCAACAGGGACAGAACCTAATGGAGTGCAATTCATTTGGCCGTCTCCTGTACTTTCTGACTGATAGTTTGGATGCAGGAATTTCTCCTCAAAGGATTTATCACAGCCATAGCCAGGAGCATACACACACCCTACACAGCTGTGCGGTCTGATCTAAGGAACAAATTTGCATTGGAAAGTGAGATTTCGGAAAGGATTCCCTCTGGTGTACAGCATCTTTACAACTGCTTCCTAAAATAGTTGTTTGTGTGAGTAACGTGGCAGTTTCATAAGACATTTTTTTTTTGTTTAGACAGAGAAAACTGAAAAAAAAAAAACCTGAACTTTTAGGACAAATTTACATTTCCCTGTGCAATTCTAGAAAACAAACACGTTTGCCTTGCTTTGGTAGAAGGACTTGGGGGCTCCTCGGTGTTAGGAAAACACTGTTAGAGACGCGAGAGTCCATGGTTATCCTGTATTAGTCCCTTAAGGACCATCAACAGCTCCTCAAATTTAATTCATCAGTACAATATAAATAGAAAAGCAAATGGCCCTTAAAATGTCTGCATGTTCCAGACTGGTGGCATTCATAACTGTTGCCATGTGGCAACCCGATGATTAAAATGATTACAGAGCAGGTGGCATCCAGCATTACCAGAGAGATCGCACATCAGTCATTTAAGAACAGGAGTCAATTAAGCTTGTCTATTAAAATGAAGAACGGTCTGCAGTCTTGAGCCGCTCCCCGAGTACACAATTTTAAGGGCTGTATAGTCTCCGGTGCTTTCAGGAATAAGAATTAATTCTAGAGCAGTCAATGTCCTTCCTAATCCCATAAATGCCGTTAAAGTAACAACTGACATTGGTCCATCCAGCCTCTGGGTTTCTTAAACCAACACGCAATCAACAAAGATCAGCAATGAACCCAGATTCAGTTCCTGTTTTAGTTCTAGTTTCCGCTATTTTCGGGAACCCTGAGGGATATACTTCCTTGGCTTTTCTCAGTCAGCAGATTTCCAGTTAATGCGCTAGCCTTTTAACGTAACCTATACAGAAAGGTTCCTATAAAGATGTACGTTTCCTAGCGAGTTTCTCATGCATCTATTCACCTACCTGATACATGCTAGGACTCATTGGGCCACTGCCTTCCTCTGGGTCTAAGGTTCCAGCTCTGACTGGCCACAGCAGTACACTACCCCAAAGTTCAATGTCCACAATTCACCCCACGTCCCCCCAAACTTTAATTATTTTCCATCCAAATATGCCTGGTGATAGTACTCATTTTTCAGGTCAAACCTTCATTGTCAACCTGTATTTGCTGAGTGACTAAAACCTTCCCTTTGTATTGAATTTCATTTTGTACACCATTTCCCCAAACGACCATCTTTCCTCTGCTTATCCAGATTCATGAGTTTTCATTTGCCTTCCTCCAATATCTTTAATACAGTGATCTACAATAGTGTCTTCCTGTGCTTCAAATACTTTATTATGTATTTTCTAAGATTAAGAACAATAATATTCTATACATTTCCGTAGATAATTATATAAGCTATCTAGCAGTTTTCTGTGATCTGGGGAGAGGGAGGAATCTTATAAACCTCAGTAACAGGAGCCTACCTGACTTGTGAAGGTCCTGTAAGTTACAAGACTCAAAAAGCTCGCTCCTCCCCCGTGTTTAAATTTAGTAAATAATTGCAGGAGAAAGGAACGCATGAGGAGCTGCCTGCAAGTTGTGCCGGGGCTGCAGGAATACAGCTTTCATGAGCCCTGCGTAGGGCTGAGTGTTTGTTGATGTAGTGACAATTGAGTAACCCAGGTTCCTCTAGATAACTCCAATATACTCGTTGGCTCACTAGGCTGTGTATGTGTTCACTTTAATCAATTCCTGCCGCTCTACCTTGGTATAAAGACATTTCTTCATGTTTTCCACACAAATAGTCACAAAACACCCATCTGTTTGTCTGTCTGTCTATTTCTCACACCCCCTCTTTTTCCCTAACCTTCTCCCTTTATGTCCCACCTTCCCATACTCCTTTCTTCCCTCTTTTCCTCCCTTCTTACCTATCTCAAGTCTGTCTTCTCTCTCTCTCTCTCTCTCTCTCTCTCTCTCTCTCTGTTAATGGATGGAAGTTAATATTGCACCATTTTAGTGTGTTTGTTCCTTGTCCTAGGATACACTTGGAGGCCACATGTTGTGTGTCTCCACTCCCTCTTTTTTTTTTTTTTTAAATTTTTTTTCCATCTTTATTAACTTGAGTATTTCTTATTTACATTTCGATTGTTATTCCCTTTCCCGGTTTCCGGGCCAACAACCCCCTAACCCCTCCCTCACCCCTCCCCATCTCTATGGGTGTTCCCCTCCCCATCCTCCCCCCATTACCACCCTCCCCCCGAACAATCCCATTCACTGGGGGTTCAGTCAGTCCCTCTTTAGCTTCCTTTAACTTTGCTGTCACTTCGAGCAGTGGAATTACTCAGGGGAGAGAACACCTACTTCGTGGTGTTCTCCAGAGTAAGAATTTTCCTCGGGGTGAAGTCAGATTTTGTTAGGCAAAGAAGCAGGAAAAGATGCAGTTGCACATTTTATGAGTCCTTTTACGTTTAGCTACGAGTCCTACATAACCCCAGGGGAAGGGAAGTGATGGTTCTATGAATATGACAGATGTACCACAGGATGAGGGATTAATTCTGAAATGGAGCCAACTGAAATTTCCTGTGGACATTGGCATAAACAGATTTCCACCCCTGGAAAAACAAAACACAAACAGCAGAACCTTGAGGCAGAAGGGAAAGGATTAGGATGGTGAGTGTAGCAGTCAGAAGCAATTGTGTTTGTCTGGAGCTTGCAGACGCCTATTTCCACGAGGCTCCGGGAAGGGGACAGAGCTGAGGCAGGCGTACAGTCACCACTGCCTTCTTGTTCACTCAAGACAGAGTAGAAATGAAAATGTACACACCATTGCAATTAGGAATGTGCAAAAACAAATCGACTTTTTCATTTTTATTATGAGTTTCTCTCTCTTTTGTTTCAAACAATAATATGGGTACTTACAGAGCCATTTACATAAATCAGATACAGAACTCCTGATGAAATGGAGCGCAGACGCTATGCTTCCTTGACAACTAAAGCGAAGGCATTTTCTCCAAATGTACTAATGACGCACTTCACGACTGTTTCTAGTTAACGCCCTTTCATATTGAGAATGGCAAGGGCTACTCAGGTCAGGGAGAAGTGTTTAACATTCCAAAGAAAAGCAGAAGGCTCCCCTACCTTTTTTCTTTTTAAAGAATGCAGCTATGTAAAGTGAGTTCATATAACTTACTCGCTGGGTGTATTGTATGATGAAAATGTACTTAGACAATAGAATGGCAAAGTTTTTATTTATAGACAAATGAGCGATTCAGAAATAAAGTTAAAATAAGACATGCATCAACTGCAGAACATTATAGTTATATGACTGTGTTAATCTACATTTCACACACACACACACACATATATATTCATATATAATGTATATATGTATGCAAGACTTAAGATTGTATGATCATACAGTGTCAATATTATGGTTTGATAGTGGGCTCAGTATTCCTGCAAGGGTTTATATGTTGCTACTTGGCCTCTTATCTGATATGATTGAAAATGATAGGCC
Organism: Rattus rattus; assembly: GCF_011064425.1. NCBI lineage: Eukaryota > Metazoa > Chordata > Mammalia > Rodentia > Muridae > Rattus > Rattus rattus. The sequence goes on from NC_046171.1 coordinate 45,650,844, forward strand.
CTTTAAGAAGTACAGACTAGCTATCTGTACTAGAAGTACAGATAGCATTTTCAACAAATGGTGCTGGTTCAACTGGTGGTCAGCATGTAGAAGAATACAAATTGATCAATTCTTAATGCCCTATACAAAGCTCAAGTCAAAGTGGATCAAGAATCTCCACATAACACCAGGTACACTCAAACTAATAGAAGAAAAAGAGTCTTGAATACACAGGCACTGGGGGAAATTTCCTGCAGAACACCAATAGTTAATGCTCTAAGATCAAGAATTGATAAACAGGACCTCAAAATTGCAAACCTTTGTAAGGTAAAGGACACTGTCATTTGGACATAATAGCACCAACAAATTAGGAAAAGATCTTTACCAATCCGACATCTGTTAGATGGCTAATACCCAATATACATAAAGAACTCAATAAGTTAAACTCCAGAGAATCAAATAACCCTATTAAAAATGGGGTACAGAGCTAAACAAAGAATTCTCAGCTGAGGAATATTGAATGGCTGAGAAACACCTAAAGAAATGTTCAACATCCTTAGTCATCAGGGAAATGCAAACCAAAGTAACCCTGAGATTACACCTCACACCAGTGAGAATGGCTAAGATCAAAAACTCAGGTGACAGCAAATGCTGGCGAAGTTGTGGAGAAAGAGGAACACTCCTCCATTGTTGGGGGGATTGCAGACTGGTACAACCATTTCTGGAAATCAGTCTGAGGTTCCTCAGAAAATTGGACATTGCATACACTGAAGACCCAGCTATACCACTCTGGGCATATACCCAAAGATGCTCCAACATATAACCAAGGACACATGCTCCACTATGTTCATAGCAGCCTTGTTTATAATAGCCAGAAGCTGGAAGGAACCCAGATGCCCATCAACAGAGGAATGGATACAGAAAATGTGGTACATCTACACAATGGAGTACTAGTCAGCTATCAAAAGCAATGGCTTCATGAAATTCATGGGCAAATAGATGGAACTAGAAAATATCCTGAGTGAGGCAACCCAATCACAGAAAAACACATGGTATGCACTCACTGATAAGTGAATAATAGCCCCCCAGAAATTAATTACCCAAGATACAATCCACAGACCACATGAAGTTTAAGAAGGATGACCGAAGTGCAGATGCTTCAGTCCTTCTTAAAAGGAGGAAGAAATATATTCATAGGAGGAGATATGGAGCAAAGGTTGGAGCAGAGACTGAAGAAATGGCCATTCAGAGCCTGCCCTACCTGGAAATCCAGCCATATACATAAAGCCACCAAAGTTAGACAATATTGCTGATGCCAAGAAGGGCATGCTGACAGGAGTCTGAAATAGCTGTCTCCAGAGAGGCTCTTCCAGTCCATGATAAACACAGAGGTGAATGCTAGCACCAAGCCATTGGATTGAGAATGGGGTCCCCATTGGAGGAGTTAGAGAAAGGATTAAAGGAGCAGAAGGAGTTTGAAACCCCTTAAGAACCATATCAACCAATCAGAGCTCCCAGGGACTAAACCACTACCCAAAGACTACACGTGGACAGACCCGTGACTCCAGCTGCATATGTAGCAGACCATGGCTCTGTTGGGCACCAAATGGGGGGGGAGTCCTTGGTCCTACCAAGGCTGCATCTGCCAGTGTAGGGGAACGTTAGGGTGGGGAGGTGGGAAGGGGGGTGGTTTGGGAGGGGGAATGTCCTCATAGAAGAAGGGGGAAGGGGAAGAGATAAGGAGCTTATGGACTGGGAAAGGGAATAACATTTGAAATATAAATTTAAAATATACAATAAAAATTAGGGGTGAAAAAGTACAGGATATGAGATGTCCTTAGTGTGATGCTTGGAGGGATTTAGAGTCCTCATACTCTATTCTTTCCGTTTTCGTGATAGCATCTCTTTCTTCACATGTGTCCTTGTTATAATGACCTCACCTATTCCTAGACCCTTAGTAGAAGTAAATGCCCCTGATTCTCTAGAGCTGTGAGTTAAATAAACATTTTTAAAAATCAAGTCTCCAGATATTTTCTAATAGTAATAAAACTGATAATGATTATATACACACTAATATATACCAACCATGTATAAACTAACATATATATGAATTTATTTATACAAATATATATATATATATAAACTAATCATAAGACTAATACAGAAGTGACAAGATTAGAAAGTAAGGAAAATTACATATTTCATGTAATAGTACATAAATTACATATGGCATATGCATTTGTTGTTTACATTTGTTTATTCTCATGATATACATTGCTCATTCAATAAAGAAACACAATAAACTAAAATCTTTCTTATTTTGCATAAATAACTTATTTCGCTACGTAAAAATATTCACTGCCCAGGACTTCTGCCTCATTTTCAATTTATTCTCACAGTAATTCTATAAAGATTGGTTCCTATTTATACATGCTTATCTTGATTTATATCCATTTCTATACTGAGGTCTTGAAAGCTTGAGCAGTTCCTCAGGGCCATACCAGTAGGTATGCAGAATAAAATGCTCTGCAGACTCTTTTAGAAGAAACTGTCAGGAACTCCCTTGAGTTGCAGGCCAGAGCCTTATGTTAGTGTTAAAACAACACTAAAAATAAAAGTTAAATCTTTAATCCTCCATTGCCACGGCACATGCAGAAGTCTGAGGTGACACCAACTTCTGTCATTCCATTCCTCCACAGCATAACTCCATTTAAGTTCAAGTGGATCCGTGTAGATGATGGGAATTGTCTCATTCTGAGATTGCTAGTACTTTCATTGCATCTGGGACTGGAAAGAGTAATGAGATTCAGAGTATGGCCGGAAATACAATATCGGGTGTAGGAGACAATGGTGTCCAAAACGTCAAAAGAGAAGACCTGGGAAAGCTGGTTTGGGCAAGGAGGAATGTAAACATGAGTCAGGACATGAGCCCATAATTTCAATGTTCTTTAAAGACTGCAGGCTCTGGCTATGCAGCACGATTTGCACAGAACAGTAGGTTTCCTCCGTGAGACCTGTCTGGGAAACCCTTTCTAACATCCTGTGACTGTAGCTAAGAGTTCATACTGGTTTACCGGGACCCAGACTCCTCCTCATGATACCTTTCTATTTCTGTACAGCATGCAGAATCATACTCACTCCAATAGCTCAGGTTGCTGAATGAAAGACGCACGCATGCGCACACACACACACACACACACACACACACACACACACACACACACACACACACTGTATCTTTTATATGTTTAATCAGCACAGTACTTGGTCCACTGCCTAGCCTAACCTCTCCCACAGTTATTAGTAATTTAAATTCTGTCTTGGCTTGGCACCTGGGGGCTGCCCAACCGCTCCCAGCCCCTTCATGGTGGATATGGATGCCCTGAACTTTGCCCTCCCCCGCCCTGTAGAGACTCTTCCCCCAGCTATTGGCTGTTTGTATCTTTATTTACCAATCAGAATTAACTGGGTGCAGGGTCCCTTAGTGTCTCATGTGTGGACTCTCTAGTAAAAATAATTTTGGGCACCCAAATTAGCATTACAATACAAGCATCATTAGACCAAAACTACTACATGTAGTTTTTCAAAATCTTGCTTACACTTCTCAAGAGAAGAGTGTTGCCACCTCCTTTCCAAGGCTGGCTCTGCTGTCTGTGCACTTTGCTTGTGTCATGTTTCCAGAGAGAGTTTATCATCTCCTTTCTCAGATCTATTTCCTAACAGGGGAACTAATTCTTACTGTCATTATTTGATATTGGCTATGCATCTTTCATGCTAAAAAGTGAATGAATAAACAGCCATTATACACCACTTGTGTTGCTAGTGATGTTTTCTACCTGACTGATGCGAGGATGGTTTTATCTTAACTGGTCTATTAGGTCAGTTCTTAATTTTCTGATTCTTCTTATTTCAAAAGTTATACTGAATAGGATGGGTGAAAGGGCCCTATTCGTCATAAATAAAATTAAAATATAAAATATTATATTCTTGGTACTTTTGCTTTACAAACGATGTGAGCAATGTAGTAATAATTTCCTTTTGTTGGTGTTCTTGGATTTCAGTTTAAAGATTTACTCTGAATTCCATGTTAGATAAATAGCTAGAATTGGATTCTATGTTGCTTAAAAGTCTGTCTCTCTGGGACGATCTTTGAATTTTTCACTTTTGAATATGTGTCTCTACGTAATGTATATTCTACTCATGTGCATATAGAACTCCATGAAAGAAATTCGAGTTTAAAGAGGTTGTTTTTCGTTTTGTTTGGTTTTTTGGTTTTTTGTTCCTTTGTCTATTTAGTTTTGAAGATGATGTTGGGAGATCGCTAAAACTTGAGCATTTTCCTATTTCCCTTTACTGACTCCATCCTCCTAGCCCACAAACAAAACTTTGTTTTAGTTCATCTCTTCAAGGAAATAGCCCAGTTTTAGTGCTACTAAGTGGACCATGTATAACTGCATTACATATTCCTTCCACTGTGCTAGTTCCTTAGTGTGGACACTTTCCAAAGACAGTTTTCTCCATCTGAGAGGCAGAGGGAGTGAGAACTGAGGCTCTATGATTTGTGTTGGAGGTAAAGGGTGACAGGCATAGAATTTTTTTCAAGAAATGGTGGAAACATTTGGATCTTTCAAACTTTAAGATTAAGTTGGATTGTCAGTATAAATGAAGAATGTTATGTCTTTCAGCAGTGGATTTTTACCCTTGGGAGTAGATACTGAAAATGTAGTTTTGCTTACATGCTGGACTTACAAGGGTTTGTTGATTTTGTAGGAAAGGAATGAATGGGCTCTTTCTGAGTAATCTTGGGCAGCTTTTGTAGCAAGGAATAGCCATTGCTATGGAAGTTTATTGAATTTAGTAATTTGTTAACATATGCATTAAACCCTTGTTTTTGAATTTAGACATTCGATAATAAGAGTTTGTACATGGATGGCAATCCAAGTTTTAACATGTAAATACTATTGGTTACCACACTGTTTGGTGGTTTAAAAGGGTGGTAGTGTTCTCTGAAAGCCAGAGAGTAGGGAAGAAGAAATGCTTTTATTGATACCATCAACCTGAAGCACTGTTTTTTCATTTTCTCTGGATACTTCTGTAAAGGTCTTCTGTTCTGGGATAATTCTTCATGTCCACATTATTTATTACTGCTCCTGAAAACCATGAAAGACTTACTTATTTTCATATTAAAATATCTGATTCCATGTACTTTCCTGAAAGAGTCAGAGCCCTTGGAGTCAGAAAAGGCTTGGTAAGCAAAGCTGAGGGCACAGGGGTGTCGGCTTACTACCCAGTTCTTTCTAGATCACCAGCAGGCGAACAGTGGACAATCCTTCCTTCTGTGCACTTGAACATCGTTCAACAATTCACTAGTTCACCCAGAACACGAGAGGGAGTGGAGCATGAGTGAGAGGAATGCAAAGGCACTGGCTAGGATTTATATAACTTTTCCTTAACTTTCCCTAATTGTTAGTGCAGAAATTATAGTTACTCAATACACTATTTTCGAATGCTTGAGAATGCACCGTAATTTGAACGTGCCGAATCTAATAATAGAGATCCCTTTCAAAGTCTCCTTCAACTCTGCTGCTTGAGTTACACCGCCATCTCACCCCTCTCCTACATTCGACATCTGATACATCGGATGATGCATTCTACTTCTAGTTGTAAGATGGCCCCAAATTTAAGAACATTTAAACGTGTTCATTGTCTTTATTCCAATAAAATTGATGAGCTACTCATTTAGAAACTTAACATTGTGTTATATATTTATCAATATATATCTTTATGTGATCAATATATATGGTCTAATTATATCATGATAAGACTTCTTTTTATGAAAACGTGAACTTCCCCCTTACAATATGTGACACACTCCTGTTACCCTGTTAAGAGATGGAGATAAAGCATCAGAAGCCAAAGCCAGTATTTGCAGCATAGTCTGAGGCAAGCCAGGTCTTCTTGAGCTCAACCTTTTCCCTCTCAAAACAATATAGTGTTATTTCTGAGATCATCTCTCAACTTCAATGTATGTGGCCTCATGGGGTTTCTTAAAATAAATTCTTGCTAGGTTTTTAGGCTTCCATTACAATATGATAACAAACCCAAACCAGAAAAAGAGCAACATTGAATGCTAGGTTTGTGGTGGACCAAGGTACTATGCATGTATATATATATATATATATATATATATATATATATACTTTGAAATGCTACTATATCATAATTCAGGATATGGACATAGATATAGGTTCATTGAGAGTAGGTCCAAAGCATCTAAATCCAAGAGCCTATTTTGTCAGTCTTACACTTGAAAGTAGATATAAAGTGTTTATGTGACAGATGTATAGCTACATTTCATGCTGTAAAACTAATCTAGTCATTTTGGGGTGCTGTTTGTACCCCAAAGGTAGTGGTTGATCCCTTGATAGTCTCCACGATCAGTGTTTACTTAATTCTGAAAAAAAAATCCTGAACAACACTTTATTAATTAGTTCAATAGGGCATGTCGAAACATTAAAATAATAATTGTTAAGGAAGCTGTATTTGCACTCTCATAGTTTCCTTACGTAGGAACTTTTCCAAGAAGCAGGACTCTACGTAAAGCTCTTCTTCACAACCTTGTCTCAAAACCATCACTTACTGGTTCCATGGAATGCTACTGTTTCACGTGGATTCTATAACATTTTCCCTTGTGCAGTAGTCAACCGCCCTCAAGTAATGGTATTCCTTGCAACATTCTCACGAACTGCCTTAACTGTTAATATAGTATTACACGTGAATGGCTCATCCTCTAGCATGGACATATGAATGGCAATTAGCCATTAACGATTGGATATTTTTCGGTGCTTGGGTGGATGGATTCTTCCTACAGTATTCTACTTAGGTTTATTTACAGCCACGCCCTGTAGTAGTTTTCTTCCAGAACATGGTTTGTCAGGAGCAGTGGAGATGTGTAAGCTCCCAGCAGACGATCTCCACTCAGGGACGTAATCGCTCTTCATAGACAAGATGCTCAAGCACAGCGGTTACAGCTCAATACCAGGGCTTTGCAGAAAATGCTACTCACAATGTTCACTTTTGCTTACTGGACTCTGAGTCTCTCACCACGATCACACATCTCAAACCCTACCCCTCCCTTTTCTGCCACTAACCCTTGGCTCAAGAAGCTAGAGTTGGCAAAAGATGTAACTTTTTGGTGGAAGGTTTGATTAATACTCTTTCAGTCAACATGACCATCTCCATGAGGGCCTCTTGAAACTAGTGCTGGTGACATATACCTTTGGTATGCTAAGTGGTGAGAGAATTTCCTTCCCGTCTCCCTGATTTTACCCCTCATCTTATTGAAAATCAACAGAAAAGATTGAATGAGTAAACCCTAAGAAGTACTTTCTGACTAATGTTCTGTGAATCTAGGTTTTCAAAAGGCAGAATCTTTACCATTGCAGCTGAAAGGGCCAAAACAGACATAAAGGATAACTATTTCATTTTTTTTTTAATGGCTTAGATTGGTATCCCATTGTTTTTTTTTCCAATTTGACATAACCCTTGGTGTATCTGGGAAGGGAAATTTTTAATTAGAGAATGCCTCCTTTTGACGTTGGTAAATCTACAGTACATTTTCCTTGAGGTAGTGATGGCGGGAAAATTCGGTGTGGGTATTGCTGTCTCGAGAAGAGAAGAGAACACGATGATGAATTCAGAATGGAAGAAAAAGAATTCCTCCATGATGTCTGCTTCAGTTTCTGTCTCCCAGTTCCTTCCCTGACTGACATTCTACCTTGACTTCCTTTGATGGGAGATGATGATGTGGAATTGTAAGCTGAAATAAACTCCTGCCTCATCAAATTTCTTTTGGACATCCTTGGTGTTTTACCACAGAAATAGAAATGCCACATTCTGTTGATATGTTTGTGCGGCTTGCTCTTTTCTCAGGGATAATGGAGGAGCAGTGGATCTAATGATGTTGGGAATCTAGGAAGAGGGCAGGAGGTGTGGTCAAAAACTTACTGCATGAGAAAACAACACTTTTTAAAAAAGAAGAAAATGATAAACAGTGTTATTCACAAACCAATCTAAACAAACTGAAAACAATCACATAAGGATGTGGGGAAGAGGGACAGTAGGGAAAATTAGCAGGCATCAGTTAAAGCAGCCTAGAAACCTACCCTTCACTGAGGACAGACATACTATAATTTATCCTGAAAAGTGGGTCACTGCCTTCAGTTGTATATCCAGTGGTACCTATCATCTATCAGTTATGCTGGATCCCATGTTCAAATGGATAGTTCTAGTCAATAGAACACCACAGATGTCCATGGTTTAACTAAAGGTACAAAACAAAACTTAAACTCAGGATAAGGTGCAGGTAGGGAGGAAGGTTGGTAGGGTTAGGGAAGGAAGGCAGTGAGAGAGGAAAATATTAACAAGAATGCATTAACATGAATGGAGTTGTTAAAGAACCAAATTCATGAAGCCCTCTCTAAGCAATCTCTAAGACCTTAGTAAAACTTTAAAAATGAATAACAATAAAATATATCCATCAATTGTGATAGCATCTTCAAGGATTAATTGTAGAGTATATTGTGCTTGGGGTATAATGGAACTCTCGTAATCCAAAATGGATATGGTTTGATGTAATGGGGCATATATTGAGTTCTCTTATGTAAGCAGCATGTGCAGATTGGATGGTTTGCTCAAACTCTCTATGCTGCTTGACTGTACATACGATGGTTAACTTTTGATGAAATTACCAGCAAGTGCCCCTTTCATTATTCTAGTGCTCTTATGCTTCTATTAAATGTGATGATAAAGTTATTTCACAAAGAGAAAATAAAATTTTTTTCTGTCAAGAAATGACTGTGATCTGGAAATTCTGTCTCCTATGGAAATCTACATTTCTAGATGTAGATAACTTTGTTTATGGTCAAATGAAATGAAATCCATACACTTCAGGAGAGGATTCAAAAACTGCACCACGCTCTAGAAAAAGGAACGGGCGAGTTTTTGTTACTATATAAATCTACAAACATACTTGTGAGAATATGAAGACAATCATCAATAGGGAGTTGGGCTCTCACGGTTCTGCAACTTGTTTGCACTCCAGCCATCAAATTGCTTCTGGTGAGACTGCAGGCTGGGTGTCCGCTATAGGTCAATGAGAGGACTAAGTGTTCTTGCAGAAGTTCCCCAAGGACTCACCCAAATATAAGCATATCTTTGATGACTGGCTATGGCCTTTGTGGACATCAGTTTTTATGAGATTAATCTTTCAGGGTTTAAATGTAAAGAAAGCTTTACAAAAAGGAAGTATAATTATTTTTAGACCACGTGCCTAGCTCAACTATTTATGGTCTTTTCTGTATGCTCCTACATACAAAACTCTCATCTCCAGACTAGCTTTAAGGAGAACTAAACTAGGATTTCTAATGAGGGTTAATTAATTTTTATTTGTTTTCATTTTACTTTTCCTACATCTAAAACTTCAAATGATACATCTGTTGAATATTTTCACATAGGTTCTATTTGGTTAATCTAGAAATCAAGTTTATTTTCCATTTTAGAGATGTTATTTTCTAAGATATTGTTAAATATACTAAATTAAAATTGTTCAACTTAATGTTTTTTTTCTACCTTACCAGTGGTTTCAATTTTATTAGAATCATTTTGATTTCATTTTCTATGTCTGACTTGACAACCTTTGGACAAGAATGGCATGTATTAGCATGAAACACTAATTTTCTATATTAGTATATAATATATATATATATACATGCATGCATATGTACAAAAGACATAGCCATCCATTTTCATGTGATATATAACAATATTTTGTGCAGTAAACAGGTTGTGTGTATGATTTGGTCCATGGTAGATATAGATATTATATAGTATATATATATATATATATATATATATATATGCATGAAAGTATACTGTGCATAATTATATATAGAATACAATCATAATAATGATAAGTGACATGTATTTATTAAAATTATTATTATTACAAAAGTTTGCCCTAAAACGGTATGCCATGTTAGAGGTAGCAATCTTTTAACAATTCTTTACCCTGATGTCTTGGTTGAATTTTCTCTTTTCCTTTTGTTCTTAAATTATTTCACACTTTGTTTTTTCCATAGCCTTGGAGGTAATGACAAACTATATGCACTGTTATATAGTATGTCATATTAGAAAGGGTTTCATGTTATTCTGGTAATGGGTCTACCAACAGCATTTTCACAACAAAGTCCCACTGTTTACTGATCAATGATGTGCATTCATAATATATGCCAATGTGGACATTATAAACTACTAAGCATATCTGATAAAACATGAAACGCTTGTTTAATTGCACTAATTTTTCTCTTCAAATTGATATAATGATCATTCTTTTAACCATTTCAGTTATTTCTTTAAAATGTATTAACATCTCTAAAATAGCTTGTTTATTTTATTTTGGCAATGTTCGCGGTAATTATCTTTATAATGTTTTTCATAATTATGTATGTATTTATATGTATAATAATATATGAGAGAGTTTTGGTTTACTCACTGCCAACAATCCAATATCATAATCCCATTCCAGTGAGGTTGATTTCTGATAAAAGTAGAATTGGTAAATTTTAATTGTCACTTATTAGCTGAATATGGGCAATGTTTCCTCTTTTCTTTTATGAATTTTGCGCCTTACTAAATATACAATGAATCAACATATAGAGTTTGCTAAAACTCTTTTCTTATCGATGAAGTAAAAGGGCAGAACAGCGCAATGCAAAATACCCACATGTCTTTTGAAATTATGTGAATATGTATCTCTTACATTTGAAAGAGGCCTCATATATTAATAATTTATTTTTGATGGCACTTTTTCTAGATTGTTGGGTTTGGTTGTATATTTTGAAGACTCCCACAAAAATTCGCTATTTAAAGCTGTTGCTTTTTAACTGGTATTTATTTACTACAGTGGTGAAGACATTCTCAACTCAAATACAACTAAAGCTATGATTTGTTCTCACTTAAAATTTGTGATAACGATTGTGTAATAATATGCTATTAAATAGTGTGGCAGTTTACAAATTACATGTCGGACAGAGTATCTATAAAATCTTCTAAAAATGAATTAAGTCTCTATTTACTTTTCGAACTGAATATCGGGATCTAATATTTTAGTGTATCTATTTGACTTTAATTAATCATCTGATATGAAAGAAATTAATAGTGTATGTAATACTTTATTTATATAATTAGTGATGGGAGGTTTAAATTTTTCATATGTACAAAGAAAACGCTGTATTTCAAGTCATGTATGACAATTTCTTTTCAGACTCTATTGTTTTAACATATTACTTTTACTGTAAGCTGATGTCTAATTCATGTTGGAACAAGAACCTGACGAGAAGGTTCTCTTTAGGAACTGACTTCCTCTGTCACCGAGATTATACTTCAAAAATGATACGTCCAGGTGGTCCACAAAAACCATGTAGAAACTGCATATCAGCTCCATACTGATTCAAAAAGAAATTGCCAACGATTGGTTTGGCGAGAATACACTTCTTTTCTTTTTTTTTTTTGAGAATTTACAGAAATCTCTTTTCAGTTCAATTAATATTTATTCACTGAAGTGTGGGTGACAGACACAGCAACATATTCTGCTGCTTCTAGTACCGTTAATGATGTTTGCAATGTTTCATCCTATGTAGTTTCATGAAATATTATGTCAAACATAGGTTTTGACTCCAGACTACTACCAATAATTGTTGTTGTTGTTTTAACACCAACTACCTGGTAATATCATTTTAGTATTCTTAAATTCTATCCATAAACAGGTAGTTTCTAATTTTCTTACAATTCTGCTTCCAATTTTTGATTGACTGTACTTGCTGGAATCCTCTTAAACTACAGAGGTACAAGGTGCAAATTTCTGTTAATTAAAATAGAAATTGACAATCTGTATGCACAGGTGACATCAGTCAAATGTCGTGCTGGATTCTTGGGATATGGAATCCCTTTTCGATTTGGTATTAAGACAATAAATAATAAATAATAATTCTCCATCCTTGCATAGACTACACTTACAAGTCCAGGGTAGAAATATGACCCACAATTCATGCGAATGAGCTTTCTAAATCTTCCTATGATAGAACTTGGAGGAAAAGGAATTCATTTATGTCATGTGATAGAAAAGATGCTGATACTGTACTAAAATGATTCAGTTATTAAAGAATAGGTTTACAGCCAAATGGCAAGACAATAATATACATCTCATGTGTGTGTGTGTGTGTGTGTGTGTGTGTGTGTGATTCTTTATATATCAGAGAGAGGCATTAATTGATTACTCAATCTCATATTTAATGAACATACTTACAAAATTCTAAGAGAAATAATGCAGTTATTTTTAGATAATTGCTATACTCTAATGCAAATGCATATAATCCATATAATGCATATAGAATTGGATTCAATTCTATATTATCTAAGTCTGTGTATCTGAGGCAAATCAAGTGCTTAGAAATGGGGTGGAATCTCCTCCAGCCTTACTCAAGTGTTCATTTTATTCATCTTCTTATGTTCTATTCAAATCCTCAAAGATAACTCTTTGATATTATAAAACAACAAGCAAACATGTAAAAGTAGGAAGCTCTTCTCAATAGGAAATCACTCTGGTAGAAGATATTTATTTTCTACATAAACTACATCTCAAAAATATTTTAACTCTTGGGAGGTTTGTTGACTTATTTATTGGCATAATAATACCTAGCTTATCTCATAGGATTATTCTGAATAGGAAATGAGTTACAGTGTGTTTGCCAAAATTTCATATCCCAAAGGCTGAGCATGCCTTTTTATTGCCCACAAATGAATGCTGTTTCATGTTCATAAACAACATTTTGATGTAGTTTTCAGAGTGGGGGAGCAGGGAGCATCTCTCCAGTAATGAAAACTGATATGCACACTGCACTCGTGCTACATCTCAGATGCTGGCTCTCGGTTTCTTAGGGTGCCTTGTGCACGTCAGGCTGGTTTCCACAGCAGGCCTCCCTGGGATGACTGAACACGCATGATGACTTTGACCTCGTTGTTGCCCTGTGGTCTTGATGGGTTTTGGGATACTTTGAACAAACAAGAGTGCCAAGTCTTAAAACTTTCAAGTTATTCAATAAATAACAGCAATTTTGCTTCATGTGGTGCTTGTGCATTAAAATATATAATCCTACTAAGTCTATTTCCACTTCTGTTAGATTCAACAAACATTTAGAAACTGTTAACAGCTCAAATGAGATGGCCAGAACTATTGACTCGGGTTTGAGTTTACTTTTACTCAAACTTACCTCTTCTAATGCAAATTGGATTGTTGGATAAGTTCAGGTTGTGTTAATCATATATTAAATAGGATTACAGTGAGTATGTAGCAGCAGCATTTCGAATCATTTGGGCTATTATAACTGTGCAATGATGGAAAGTTCTGCTATTAACTATCCTTTTGAATTTGAAATGTGGGATTTCGAATCAAAAATAAATATATATTCCAAAGAGATTCAACATCTATAAAAGTGAACTCAATTTCATTGAGTTTCCTATCCACATGAAACGTGGATGTCATCAATAACCAGAATCTGTATGTTCCATCATGTATTAATTGTCTAAGTTACTTAACCATCAATAGAGAAAATCTCGAAGGAAAATGTGATTTAGTTCTTTCATCTATAAACTAAAGGTTTGTCACTAGCTTTGATGAATAGGTGGAAGAGCCCTATATTTCTGGGTATTATAACGGTTCACGTTTTAAAGAGTGTTAAATTTAACGAATCCTTTCAGCATCAATCGAGACAAGTTTAGTCACTTAAAACCAGGAGAAAATGAATTTGAAGTTTTTCTAACAATCCTTAAAAGAAAATAGAATTGTATTCTTGGTTCACTGATTTAACTTTTTGTATATTAACTCTTTGCTGAACATTCTATGTAAAGCATAATTTGATTTTTTGCATGGATTATGATTGACAGGAGATTCAAGAGGAAATGGGTGCTCCTAACGATTTTCATCAATACAAATTTCTCTGATCCACAAAATTCAGTCTTCTTCTAGTAAATGGTTTATCGCATAAGCCCTTGTGCTTTCATAGATGAGTGTTATATCAGAGAGTACCTTTGAAATGACCTAAAGTGCAAGTTGCATCTTAGATGAAGTAACTAGGTGCTTACTTTTATATATAAGCCCAATACGAATTCTTAATCAACCATATTTAAAGGGCTAAAGACATGACAAGCTATAAATTCCAATTACTACCCCTGACTCAAGGATTTAAACAACGCTTGTTCGTCTTCCTAGCTGTTAGTTCTGTGGTCTGATATGACATGAGCACATACCTCCTATGAAGTTGAATTTAGTGTTGCTTTGTGCTTAGAGACTTTCAACTCATCTAAGAGCAGTCAAATGTGCAATAAAGGATACACCCTCTCCTCAATGCCCTCTGTGGGTTTCAATATCTGTTTGTGACAACAGACCAGTAGATTCATTTAAAGTTTTAAATCCTACCCTATCTGAGTAAGGCTGTTTCATATAGGATAGAGATGGTGGTTGTGAATAAAAAGTAACAGGTACTCTAGAATTGATCTTGCTTGTCCTGGCATCCAGTACATTCTACCTCCAAGGGTGATAATGTACACATAATAGGATTAAGTTCCTACTGTAAAATGGACTTTATAATTTACCTCTAGTACGGTTTATCTCTCATTTATTCAACAGACCACACCTGTCAAAACATGGATTTTGTTGGAATCAATTGGAGTTGATTCTGTGACCGTGAGGAAGCCATGGAATAAATATAAGAGAAAATATTGATACTTTTAAGCAAATATGCTGAATACTGTCTGAAGTTCAAAGAGAATTAAATATTGTAGCATTGAACTAAGATGAAACATCTTGGCATTTTCATACATGGTTTGATTAAAATAAGTTAGAACGGCCTGAACATTTTAAATATATGTTATTAATTTTATTTATTTATACATAAATATTGTATACCAACCAAGTTAAACATACGCTAGTGAGATATTAAAACTGGTATTCTGTTATTTTGTTGTGAATCATTAGTCTTTTGGTTTGTTTCCTCTGTGGTTTATTCTATCTGCTATAGTACCTGAGTATTCTAATTACGGCTTATGGTATATGAAAAATGTGCCAAGAACACGTGCCTTTTTCAATATTGTAAATAATTACTTGATTTTGGTACTCAAACAACAGGTTTTCATTATTTCTTACTAACAAAGGAACTCACAAGCAAGCCTGTTTGAAGAGTTTCTTGAAAGAAGTCTCTGATTTAATATGACAGACAGCACATGTGCCTAAAGTTTCCAACACCTAGGAGCCCGGGCAGGATTTTTCAGTTTGAGATAGCTCCTACTATATATATGATCTCTAAGGAAAACAACCCAAATAATGACCCTGTGTCACAGTGAAACAACTTCCCTGCAATTACTATCAATGAGACTCGTTATTAACACAACGTTTCACTTCATGTGTTGCATCTGGTATTGATTTCTGAAACAATTCCTATGGGGTTTGGGTTTGGTATATTCTTAAATCTGCAGATACATGTCTGCCTTACTAATAAAGTCCTTCGTTCAATCAAAACAAACAGAAATATTTTCCAATCAGTATTAATTCCAACCAGAAGAAGCGGCGTGTTCACGAGTTATCACCAAAATTCTACTGAGGAGCTATGAACTTATCGAAGAGCATCTACTGTAGATCTTTATCTAACAATAGTTTGAAAGCAACATGTTCTGTACCTCTACACTATTTTTATAATGCAAAACTTCTAATAAAAAGAGGTGGGAGGATTCTGTTTGGTGATTATTGTCCCTATGCTGAAACTATACCTATAAACTTTTTTCTTACATTTATGCATGTGAAGCTTAACAAAGGCAGGAATGATGAATGGGGAGGAAAAAAGCCTGTGGTCTTAACTTTTATACCACTGGCATGTAACTGGAGAGTTGAAAATCAAAAGTTACCTTCCCAGGAGGTATACTAATTTTGGACAAGTGGCCCATCAGTTCTCAAAACATACATACAGGCAACTTTAAATGAATTTAGTCACATTTAAAATATTTGCATTACATATATGTACCTGCATTGATTAAAATGGAAGGAGAAACACAGTGAAGAATTTAGAATATGGTGTGAGGCTGTCTGCGTTCATTGTGTATTCGTTTGAGTTTGCTGCAACAGCTTGGTGTGTAATGGTGAGACTGTTTGAGGCCTCTCACTTATCCATTCTCAACAATGCTTTTGTGTCTGTCTCAGAAAATTAATTCTCATTGGATGGTCACCCTAATACCATAAATGCAAACCTCATTACAGCCTTTCTTAGATTCTTATTCTCTTATACTTACCCACATTATCCCCAAATTGTTTTCTACAATCTTTATCCTCTCCCACTCTGTGTTTTTCATGGTGCTCTCAGAGGAATCACTTTTTCCTTTAACACCTAAAACTAATCTACCTGTGTTTCCACTTACACCTGCAGCTGATACCTCGGTAATCTATATGGATCACATGTTATGAAAAGTAGAAACGTTGGTAAACTGGCTGGGTATTTTTCGCTCAATGTGCTGTTATGGGAGCTATCTGGATCCTAGGTGCATTAACCCTTTCTCAGGTACTACTCTTAAACTAAGTAACCCATTATATACTATGTTAGCTTTTATTGTCTTAACCTTGTCCCTGTGGCAGATGGACTTCCAGCATATATTATGGTTCCATATAATATGGTTAAGCTAGCATTTCATCTTTCAGAGAGAAAACACCTAAACTTCCACTCTTCAGTTGGGCAGTCAGGGTTTCCTCGAAACCACCTTTTGCCTTTTTTATAGATTCCACTGAAGTTTCTTTTAAAACATTTATTTATCAACTGATTCTTTTACTGTAAATATTTATTTTAGGATACTTATGTTTCAAGAGAGAAAGTTTTAGGGGAACACTTAGTCTTATCATTATGACCGTCATTGGAATTTTGGAATTTTAAAATAAGATTTAAATGTTTTACCCCTAATATTTTTTATTTCATTTGGTAATGTTGTGTGCGTCTAACATATATGTGTGTGTGTGTGTGTGTGTGTGTATGTATGTGTGTATGTGTGTATATGTGTGTCTCTTGATGTTTGCTGTGTGTGTGTGTGTGTGTGCACATCTCTGTGTGTGTATATTTTATGTGTGTATGTATGTCTATATATTTATGTGTGTGTGTGTGTGCATCTCTGTGTGTATGTTGTGCATGTGTGTTTATGTGTGTGCATGTGTGCATGTGGGTGTGTGTGTGTGTGTGTATTTATGTGTATGTGCATTGTGCATGTGTGTGTGTATGTGTGTATGTTATGTTTATGTGTGTGCATCTCTATTATGTGTGTTTCATCTCTGTGTGTGTGTATATATATGTGTGTGCTCACAGCATGTATGGAATTCAGGAGAACTTGTGAGGAGTCAGGTCTCTATTTCTAACCACAGGTCTCTGGCAAAATTTCGGGTGTCAGGATTGACAGCAGTGCCTTTAATGATTGGCCTTGCCAGCCTGTATTTGAATGAATCTTAAGAGCAGGCATATTATGTTACCCAACAACTATGAGTTCATGTCTCATGCTGCAACTAACGTATATAAAAAATAAAATGAATACAGGTAGCATAGATATCATCCTTTATTCTAGAAGAAGAGACATGGTAACAGTTCTGTTGTCCTTCAGGTGGTGGATATAACTTTAAGGTTTTATAGTCATGAGGATAATCAAAAATTTATAAATGAAAGAACCGCGACAAGTAATCTCAGACCAAAACCAACACAGTTGGGTAAATGTGTTATTAAATGATTAAATGTATCTTCAAATACTTTCACATAAATTTTTACCCATTTAAGTAACTCATGTGTTGAAAATACATATTTTAATATTATATACCACTAAGTCACAAGCCTGCAGCATTTTCATACTATTTTGATATATAACCATGTAATATCCGTAGAGCATACCAGCAGCAAGCTCCTCAGCCTTCTCCCAGTCAATAGACTTTCCAGTAAATACATGTTAAATGAATGTGGACTAAGATAATGTGCACTCTGTATCTGGCCTTTTTTGCCCCAGGTTACGTATATAGATTCATGTTTTGCTTTGATTAAAGCTGTTTGTCTTGTTTGACACTGCTGGGTTACTAATGTCACCATACCACTCTGCAGTTAATATTTAGCTGATTCCATATTTTTGGCTACTAGAATGGTTCTTCTCAATAGGAAAGTTTCAACAGGCCGGCTCTGAAAGGCATGTACATATCTCAGTGACTTACCAATGGTCTTTTCCCAAACGGAAGCACTTCCTTTCCTTTTGACAGTGCATAGCAACTTTACTGATTTCATCTCTTCCAATTTATGAGACTTCCTTTTTTCAATTTAATTTTATGTATTTCATACGTTAATTTATTTTCATTAATTTTGAATATTTTGGGGAACGTTTATCTGCCAGTATTTTATTTAAAGTTTCAACATACAAGTTAACCACAAATAATTCAAAAGTATTACATAAGAAATCAGTGTATCTCATAGATGACAGGTATTTTTCCCCTCCTTTTCAACATATAATATTTAAAGAAGCTATTTAATCTCACAATTAAAGTCGTGTATATCTTTTCCCCAAAATATTTATTCCACTTCAGCATACTGTTCCTGGCAACAAGAGATAGCACGGTGTTTCAAACACAATAAGTACTTGCATATGTAATGCTGCTACAAAGCTGTAGAGTTTGAGTACATAGTTCTTTCTTCCCTGGCGTACATTCTAGGTTTGATAAGTAGTGCCTACCATCACTACAAGTATAGTGTCAATCGTTAAAGTAAAACACTTCCTGAACTACACACCACCTGCTCCCATCAGCCCTGGGCACTCCATTGTTTCTGCTTTCCATGCCTTTACCTAGTAATGTCATGCATAAAAACACAGCTTGAAACTGTAGCAGTTGTCTTCTTTAACTTGTGTGTTAGGACTCTCCTGCATCTTTTTTTTGTGATTGTGAATGTTGAATTTTGAGCTTTATGAACAATTTTTCCATTGTCAGGGAATTGTTCATTTTATCTATTGACCCTTGGAAGCTGAGTGTATAACACTTCCAGGTTTTACGTGTGACATCTAGCAAATGTTTCTATTCTTCTTGTACCTTCTTCTTCTTCTTCTTCTTCTTCTTCTTCTTCTTCTTCTTCTTCTTCTTCTTCTTCTTCTTCCTCCTCCTCCTCCTCCTCCTCCTCCTCCTCCTCTATCTTTATCTCTTCCCCTCCTCCTCCTCACCCTCCTCTTCCTCCTCATCTCCTCTTCCCCTCTCCTCTCCTCCTCCCCTCCTCCTCCTCCCTCTCCTCTTCTTCCTCCTTACATTTAGGAAGATTTTGAGGTTATTTGAATATAAAGTAATGGGGTGATGGGCGGGTCAAATGGTAAACATATGTTTAGCTTCTATAAATCATAAACTTCTTTAAAGTAGGTATGTCATTACCTATCAACTGAAAGAGTTTGATTGGTCTTTTGTGTTTATTTTATTTACTTATAAATTGTAATGTTAACTAAATAACTTAACTATAGGTTTCTGTTAATACTACAAATACAGTAAAAAAATATGAGTATGTTGCTAGTTATGTCGTGTTAATACACATCTGTATTCAGGGCTTTTTCAAAGTGAAGATAATATTACTTTTGACAGTCATTATACCAGCTTGCCACTGCTCCTTATATTAATCTTGTTTAAACCATATGATGATAACCTCTTATTTCATAATTTAATTTGGGTAAAGATATTCCAACGAAGTAAAAATTCCGGTCAGAGATATTCCTTTATTATTGGTCTCTGGTGCTTTTTCCTCTCTCGCTGTTACCTAGGTATTTCTTCAAAAATTTAACGACCATTAAACAGATAAAAATAATACTATAGAAGGAGAATTTTTTTATCAGATAATGTTTTTATCAGAAATAGTTACATTAGTTTAAATATTACTGTTACATGGGACGACAAAAAAGCTCATCATAGCTCTGTCTCAATATTTAAATTGCTGAAATAAGATAGTTTTCATATTGTTTTAAAATTTATCCTTACTCATTATACTGTAATTATATTGGTGAGTTTATAACATGGGAAACAGATGTGACCATATTTGTAATTGTAAGTTCACCTTAGCTCTATTGATTTTGGTGGCAACTACACAAAATCCAAAAGTATAATACTACTTTAATTTATATGCATGAAAATATATGAAAGTACAATAACCTCTAGTCATTTATAGATAAAAACATTTTGTACTCTTAAGAGTGCAGATTTAGTTCCATAGGCTCTATATCTTAAAGAACCCTTAGAAAATCAAACTTACAGTCTCAGGCTATTGCCTCCCTTACACAACACATACCTCTCTGGTGGAAGAATATTCCATTAAGTTGCCAGGTCATTTCTTCCTTTACTTTACATGTTTTAATCTTTCAAATACAATCAAACTCTGGACTACCAGATATTACATAAAATACCTAAAACTATTGACATTCAGTGATTACTATTGAAATGATTTGCTTGTACTCTCAATATGTTCTGCAAACCATGAAACATCACTGGGAAGTGGTCTAGATACATCAGTGCAAAGGAGATGTAGTATAGGTACTATAATGATAGAGAGTGACTGCAGAGTTAGCTGGGGAATTCTGATGTACGAAAATAAGGCTTTCCGGATGGGATGTGCACATTACTATTCCTAAATACCATTTCTTTATGAAAAATGATATCAGATCGTGTTTCTAGGAATGTATAAGTGGTGAGACAATAATTTCCCATCGCTTCTGGGGAATTCTTACCAATGCCTTGTCAAGAAATTGTTGCTACAGAGCTGAGCAATTAAAGAGTTTATTTTTGGTGGTGAGTTTCTGTTCAGTCATATCAAACATATTAAGAATGTGGCAGTGCAAACATTCCCATATGTACTTCATATTATTTGTTATGCAAGGTCCTGTGAAAGTGTGCATCAGGGAAAGACATTGCCCTCAGATATAAGCAGCAGGATTTAATGGGCCACCAGAGAAAGCGAATTGTGCCATCCAAGGAGGGTATACTGCCCTTTCCTGCACGATGGTTGAGCAGAATCATGTTCTATTTTCTTTCCACTACCTCATTTCACACTTTTCTTTAGATGCATTTTCTATAAAATTGCTTGTAGTCCATATTTGATTTGTTTAGAATATATTATTAACAATAAATCAAGACTCTGGGAAGACTAATTGATTCCTTTGAAATGCTCAATGTAGGGTGAAACACATATGTTTATGAATAATTCTGTGCCTTACAATGAAAATGTTTTCTTTATGCACTGTGTTTTAGCAGATAGAAGATCTTCATAGTGTACACCACTATTATGGGTTGAGAGCTTTTTTTGCCGGGATTTTTTTTTGGTGGTTTAAAAATATTTTCATTCGAAAGAACTTTTGCAGCTCGCTAAACTTACTTTAAAAAGGTGTAATGTTTGTAAATACAATAAATGTATTTCATGAGATTGTGCTTCATAATGAATAAATATTACATTATAAATTAGCTACTAAAGTACTACTTTAGGATTGTATTTTTACTCAATTATTAAAGTTACAAAAGATAATAACCCAACAGCATCCGACAAAATTTCCATGATTTTGTTGAAGTCAGTAGTACCAAATTTTCTACACCTGAACATTGACAGAATTTCGACAACTCTAGTAAAAATTAGAAACGTAGAAAATACCATAGATTGAAAATGGGGAACAAATATTATTCACTGAAGGTATCAGGACAATGTTCAAAAACATTATAAAAAGAAAATATATTACCACTAGGTTACATAGAAATGTAAAAATGTAATAAGAAAATATGTCAATATAGTCTTCTCTGAGGCGATTTGAGAATTAAACAAGATACAAATATTTTCTTTCAGATTAGGCATTATGAGAATTATCTTCAAATAAATAAAAACATCTGAAATTTATTTTTCAAGAAATGCTGATCATCATTTTGTTGATTCTAATAAGCAATGTCCCCAAGAGACTGAGGATGGAAGGCCCGGTGATTTACTATGGCCTGAAGAAGGTAGCACCTAGACAGCAGTCCTATGATAACAGAGCCTCATCTATTGCTCTCTGCTTTATGTTTGTATTTGAAAGCCCTTTCCTGCTGCCCTGCACCAACGCTGCTGCTGTGTCTCCCATCGATGGATACTTATGCCCCAGATCCATAAGTCAGATAGGCTCTTCTTTGTATAAGTTGCCTCTGACTGTAGCGTTTATAAAGTAACAGTAAAAGGCATATGCCTTGTCTAGGTGAAGACACGCAAATGGTCCAAATAAAGGACCGTATACCAAATACTTGCACTTACAGCAATTACTGTTTGAATACTGCCTTGTTACATTAAGACACAAAAGCGGCGCTTGTAGAGAGAACACAGATGACAGACCGAAGTCCGCGTCTGCGAGGCCAACCTGGCAAACTAGTGGGTTTACTGTTCTTATGTCGCCTGGTGTATGGATTACCAATTAGTAATAGGACACAGTGCACGGCCCCACCTGAGGCCTGATCTCGTATGGATAATAAATACATAGGCCAGCCTCAAGATAAGAATCCTCCTTTGGGTTCTTTCCTTCCACTGTAGCATCTCATGAGATCATTTGAAGGAGACCTTAAAGAGCCAGAAGGCCCCACCAGCTCTGGATCTGAAATCTCATTTCCATAATCTCCCTAACAGGGTACCAAAAGAAGCAGTTATCATCGGTGTGTACCACCAGCTGCTGAATATGCTCTTTTATTCTGTATCACGACTCCTACACCTAGGTATTATCTACTTCCATTAGCAATGGGATATATATTATACAGGAAACTATGCTATTTAATGAATTTTCAGAATACATAGACTCAGAAAAGAAAGATAGCCTATAAATAATCCCAGACTGTTGAGATTACTTATCAATATGTGAAAATATAATTAAGTCTGTCACTCTTTTTTCCTTGGACTGCCTTGCACACACACACACACACACCCCTCAAATATTCAGTGACCATATTCCAAACCACCAAACACTAAAGTGCTGAAGGAAATTTAATAAAGCTTATTTAAAGATGTATAGTTTTAAGGTTTGGGCTACTTTTCTATTTATTATAGTGATAACATAACACAGAGAAAACAGGTTTGCTTTAGCTCACAATCCTAAAGTACCATCTAAAGAATAGGGAAACAAGCCATATTGTGAGGAAGGAGACCCTTGAGGCAGTCAGGTACATTGATAATCAGGAGGCGGGAATAAGGAATGCCTAATGAGCTAAACTCTCATTTTATTCCACTCTATAGCCAGCTAAGTTACAATACTGCCCCAAGATAAAAGAGAATGCTGCATCTCAATTAACCTAATCAAGATAATTCCTCACAGGACTGTACAGATACTAACAACCTAGATAACTTCATATTAGGGCAGAAACTTGTATTCTAGGTTATTCTGTCAAATTGGCAGTCAATTAATATTAAGCAATCTACTTCCACTCATTGTCAACTAGGTATTCAAGTATATCACTTTTAATCCATAACCTTCCTCCTTATCTCCATAGGTTGATAGCTATGTAACAATACAAATATTCTTCTCTCCTATCATCAAGACCTTCATAGTCTTTATCAACTGTTTCTGTTTAAAAGTCCTAGGTTCAGTATTTTTCTGTGACTCAGATGTTCATCTCACCCCAGTGTAAGGGAATGTCAGGCGGGGCGGAGATAGGTGGGTGGTTGGGGTGGAGAAACACTTATACTGAAGGGAGAGGAGAGATGGGATGGGGGTTTATGGATGGGAGAGCTAGGAAGGGACAACATTTAAATATAAAATAAAAAAGAAGTATTAAAAATTTTCTGGTAATGCAATCAAAATAAAAGATAATTTCTCAGTTGTGAACTCTTATAATATAAACAAATTGTCTCCATAACTCCAATATACTTACACAGAGTAACATCTCTATTTTAAGGAGAAAAGGATACAAAGCAAAGAATGTGGACCAAATAACAATCCTGCTTTATTGTTAGTGTATCATGATAGAGCAATTTGTGGCTCCACTGTTGGGAGTCTCATTTAACTTTCCTTCTTTTTTATTTTCAGCACTGCCTTTGCTAAAACTTTACACGTTCTCATGGCTTTTTCTTGAGCATACTATATTTTCTACATCTCTGCCTTGGTGGTTTTCTTTTTCTGCTTTGGTTGAATATGGTAGCAAGCTGTGTCCATTCCACAGCCTGAATGATCGTTCCTGTCCTGGAATTTCTTTTGAAATTATAGTTTAAATTTAACTTACAGGATCTTATAATGAAAAATGCAACAGTCTCTGTCAGAATAGCATGAGCGGGTTGGTTTGGTTTGAGGTAAGAATGTTTATGGGCTTGTATATTTGCAAGCTTAGGGCGGCACTGTTTGAAAGGATTAGGAGGTTTTGCAGCCTTGTTGGAGGAAGTGGGTTCTGAGTGGGCTTTGGCTTCAGAAACCGTTGGCTCTTTCTGCTGCTGAGGTTGGGATGTGAACTCTCAGGGCAGCTCTTTTCCAGCTTAGCGTGTTTGGGTGCATGACGCCATGGTGATAATGGACTTGCTCTTTAAATTGTAAGTAACTTGATTTAAATACTTTATAGGTTGCCTCGGTCATGTGTCTTTTCACAGAAGTTGTCTGAGACAGACTGCAGGAGCCAGAGGCTATCTACAGATTTGCTGCTGGGAGTCATCTTGAGCAGATTACAAGGATAAGCTTATGTCAGAATTGATTTTGAGTGTTTTTTTTCACTGCTCTAAACTCCCTGCCTCAGAATGCCCTGTTAGTTAGGGGAACAGTAAATGTGAAGGTATTAAGTTTTCCCAGGACTCCAATGGGGATGACATTGAGTCAATGCCAATAGAGGGTGATAGAACCTGAAGGCCAACCATTGGCCTGAGCCGGGGACCCAATGGAAGAGTTGAGGAAGGACTGAAAGAGCTGAAGTGGACTGCGACTCCATAGAAAGAACAATAATATCAACTAACCGGACCCCTCAAAGCTTCCAGGGACTAAACCACCAACCAACATATGTAGCAAAGGGTTACCTTATCTGGCACCGGTGGGAGGGGAGGTGCTTGGTCCTGTGGAAACTGGTTGTCCCAGAAAAGGGGGATGTTAGAGGGGGGATGTGGGAGTGGGTGGGTTGATGGGGAGTACATTTAGTGGCAAAGGGGGGGGGGATGGGATGGGGGTTTGCAGAGGGGAGATTGACCGGGAAGAGGGAAATGTAGATGAAATAAAATAATCAATAAAAAAAGTGGAAGGAGAATTATTGTGAATAAAAAATAATACAAGTTGGGGAGGAAGGAAGTGTGCAGTAGGAGTACAGGGAGTAGAACCAAGGAAATGATATATAAAATACTCTAATGAAACCTTCATTTTGTATTCTAATTTTATATACATACATATGTGTGTGTATGTGTCTTTGCGTGTTTTATATATATATATATATACATATATATGTATACCTTGAAAATTTTAGAGATAAAACATACTGATACAAACTTAAAAAATGTTAACATCACTTCTCTTTTGCAACATTTATTATGGGTATTTATTATGAGATTTAAAAAAACCATTTGGCTGTTTACAGCAAATGATTACGGTGGCGTACATGCATTTACTTTGGCTGGTGATATATGAAAAGTGCATAATTTTAGATTAAAGCTGTACTTTTAGGGTTGCAGAAGCTGATTGCATAGAAAGTCCAAAGCACAGTTAGGGTGGCTGCTAAGTTGTTCCCTCACAGGCGGAGTTCAGCTTTAAAGGGCCGAGCACACAGGAGGCTTCGCTGAAGTCTTAGAGTGACATTGAGAGCCGAGCTGTCTGTGCAGAGCAGCTTAACTTCAGTCTGTATGAATGCAAAAGATATTGTCCACATAAAACTGCACTCTACAGTAATGGCCTGATTCTATCCATGCTTCTCATTTCTGCATAGAATTTTGTTGTTTTGTTTTGTGTTTCTTTTATCTTTTCTTTTAAGGACAGCAGAGTTGTAAGTCCTGATTATAATTTTCTCTCCCTCTGCTAAACGTCATCTCCCATCCAGATCCTCCCTCTCTGTGTCCATCTTAGAAAACAAACACAAGTATAGCATCAAAAAACAAAAACTGCTGAGTTAATCCCACCAGAGAACATGCATGGATATTCTTCAAGCCGAATAGAAAGCTTGTGTTTCTGGCTTGCCCCAACTGTGTGGGGAACTTGCTAACTCTTGCAGACTTGCAGTTTCATCCTGCTTTGTCTTTTATGCACAAAACCCACATTCCAACTGACACACGTAAGCCAGCAATAGCAGTTAGTGACAAGAGAAACTAGAGAAGCCAAAAAGCGAGGTTAGTATATTTAGGGGCTTTCCTTATTGTCCTGGAACATTGGACTAGGTGTCTGATGGATTAGCACTTTGATCCTGTTTTGGCAAGTGTTAGGGCCTATGTGCTGGGTAGTAAGGTCAGAATGTTGCCTGACATGATGTCAGAGTAAGGTATGTGTGTCCAGGGAACTATTACAAAGCATATCAGGATAGGACAAAACAAACAGAGAAAGGAGCCCAAGAAAAGGTGCAGAAGCAGATACAAAGACTCATTCTCTCATGCAGGAATTCCAGGGAAACCTAAAACTGGAAGCCATAATATATGCAAATATATGACAATATTTGCATATAAATAACATGCAAAGGACAAAAAGAAAATACAAGAAAAGGGAGAGAGATAACAGTTTCTGACACGGCATTATGAGACAAAGAAACTCCGAAGATGTCACTGAGTTCATTTTCCGTTGGCCATCCACGCAGCCTTTTGTTAAGAGTATTTTCTTTTGCTGCTGTGACTCTCTTAGAGAAAACTAAATTTTCATTTGCAGGTGGCTGCCCATTTGGATAGCTCCTTGGGTATGGATGAAGGCATGTGTCTTACTCTTTAAGATCTAGAACCCCAACTGGTGCAGACCCATGCAGGCTCTGTGAATGCTGCTTCAGTCTCTGTGAGGTCCTATGTGCATCAGTCCTGTTCATTAGGAAGGCCCTGTTTCCTTGGTGTCAGCCATCTTTTCTGGCTTTTTCTACTTCCTCTTTCTAGGGTTCCCTAAGCACTGAGGGGAGAAACTTGATGGGGACATCCTGCTGAGGGCCGAGTGTTCTAAGGCTTCTCACTGTCTGGCTGTGCAGCTCTGTATTTCCTCTTTGTTTTTGCTGCAGTGCCACACAGTTCTATGATAACAAGATATCATCACCAGTCAGCTATCACTTCCTCCTTATAGGAGGATTTGGTTTTCCTCTAAGTCCCTGAACACTCTAGTCTCAGGCTTTTCATCACCGAAGCAGTGTCAGGTATGGATTCCTTCTGGTGGTTATTCATGTAAGCTTTGCATGACCAATGCATTATTATATCTGTAGCTGGGTTCATTTCTCTCTTGATAGTTTACAGAGTCCAGAATGCTAACCCATAGGAGTGAAGGCTCTAGAAGGCATCAGTTAAACTTCTCTGCATTCAATGAGTTCTACAGGTGTTGTCTTCCCCAAAAGGCCTTGCCATATTTTTCTTAAGAGCAACCTTACAGCCTTAAGAACAACCTGGGTTTTTTGGATGTTTCATGTGACCCCTTTGGCCAAGAGCTATAATTTCTATGCTAAAAAAAGGGAATTTTTGTCAAAAAAACCACATACATAGATGTGCTATACTTAAAATTAGAATATTCCATCACTTTAAAAAGTTAATTTCATAACTTTTTTTTTTCTTTTTTTTTCGGAGCTGGGGACCGAACCCAGGGCCTTGCGCTTGCTAGGCAAGCGCTCTACCACTGAGCTAAATCCCCAACCCCAATTTCATAACTTTTTAAAATATAAAATTATTTTATATTTTAAAATCAAATAAAATTATATATTTAATGCCACCCATTACATGTTTAATGAAAAGAACTCATATCCTTGATATATTGGTCCTAATGGTCACATGATTTAGATTGTTCAGTTTAGCATTGGAAAAGAAAAACAAGAAAAAAAGAGGGCAAATACTTAAACTATCAAAGTTCAAAAATAAATTCAAAGTTCCACTAGTGATGACCAGGTCAGTTTGTGAGAGAATGGGCTCAGTAAGCAAAGGAACAGAATGTTACCAGAAACTTATCTACACACATATATCATCCGATATTTATATAAGGGAGCAAAAACATTCGCAGGAACATATTATTATAGATGGATTATAATTAAAAATGAACTTCAACCCAGTGTTTGGAAGTTATGGTTATTAATCTTGATCGTCAATTTAACAGAAATTAGGTAGTCATGGAAACAAGCTTATGGGTCTATCTAAGAGAGGCTCTCTCCAGAAAGAGTTCTTTTTAATTTAATTTTAAAAATCTGTTTTTAATTAAAATATCATGTCATTTCCTCCTTCGCCCCTCTAACCTCTCATGTGCCACTTTCTTTTGTTCCATTTAAATTCATGGTCTCTTGTTTTTCAATTATTATCATTAAATACATATATACATGCATGCATGCATACATACATACATACATACATACACACACAGACATATACACACACAATGTGTACGTATATGTCTGTGTTTATGTGTGAGAGAGGCAGAAAGACAGAGCACAGAGAGAGAGAATAAATTTGAAATTACAATCAAGTGAGTTTGATTAGTGTTGCTTGCACGCATGCTTTTAAGGTTTATGACTGGTTATGCATAACCAATTAGGGGACTTATCTTAGGAAAGACTGATTCCTCATCTCTCCACAGACGTTATTTGCAACTCATTCTTTATCTAGGAGATGAGGTCAGGTGACCTTCTCTCCCATCTTTTGTATTCTGTTGGTGATGCTTGCGTCTGTCTATAGTTCCTTTCCTTTTTCTTAGGTTTTCCATCACTACGGTTGTCTCCATTTGTGAGTTTTTAAAATTATTTCTGTTTCTGTTTTTATGTCTTGGACCATTTTGATCATTTCTTCACCTGTTTGTATTTTGGTAAGTGGGTTATTTATTTCCTCTTTTAGGATTTCTAGCTGTTTGTATTTTCTTTAAGGAGAATATATATATATACATATATATACATATATATACATATATATATATATGTATGTATATATTAAAGGCCTTCATTATTTCCATGAGATGGGATTTAAGGTCAGAGTCTTGGTTTTCATGAGTGTTGAGTTCTAATGGTGCCAAATTGCATTGGCTTCTGTTGATTATGTCCTTGTGTTTCCCTTTGCCATCTAGTTGTTTCTGGTATTAACTGGCCTGGGTGAATCAGATTGGATCAGGCGTCCCTAGAGGCAGGTAGAGCTGTTGTGCCAGGCTAGAGCAGGCTTCCTGGGATGTAGGCAGTGCTGTGTCTCTGTTTAGAGCAGGCCTCCTGTGCCTGTGGTTATAGCAGGCTTCCTGGGAGACAGGTGTAACCGTGATGTGGGGCTGCAGACACATAGATCTGCAATGAGTTCAGGTGGAGGAACACACCTTAGCTCTAGGGTTTTTCTAATTTCTCCATGTTGAGTGATCTGAAATGTGTACTGGTTTCTTGATCAGAAGATATAATGACACAAATTTTCAATCAATAGAAAATATATTCTTCTGTTTATCTGTCTTATACATCTTTTCATTTAGTTCTTTCCATTCATGATGCATGGAACTCAGAAACAAAGCATAGAGCTAGGTAGAGATCATTACAGTAAACAACAGAAAAGCCAGCAATCATGCTGTTTTGGTATGTTATAAAAGTATAAGGATGAAGATTCACAAAGGAGTCATGTAGCATGGCTAAGTCCTAATAGAGATTAAATTGACATTGTAATTCTTACCATATATCAGAGAAATGTAAAGAACTACAATCTAAATAGAAAATAAGAATCAGAACTCACACAACCTCACAATTTTGTCGTTTCCTAATTTGGAAGGACATTTATCTTGAGAATGTCTTCTAATAGTTCTATTTGTTCTTGTTCATACAATAGCAACAGGTAATCCAGGGATGGTGGACAGGCTTACATAGACATATAATTTTATATACACATATGAGAAATTAGAAAACGTTCTCATACCTCAGGCACAGGTTGTACTGGCTGGTTTTGTGTGTCAAATTGACACAACTGGAGTTATCACAGAGAAAAGGCATTCCGTTGAGGAAATGCCTCTATGAGATTCAGCTGAAAGGCATGTTTTTTTCAATTAATGACCAAGGGTGGGCGGGTCCATTGTGGGTGGTCTGTCACTGTATTAGAGTCTTGGGGTTCAAAGCAAGCTGAAAGCTGGGGAAGCAAGGCAGTAAGCAGCACCTTCTTAGCATCTGCATCAGCTCCTGCTTCTGACCTGGTGGGTTCAATCCTGACTTCATTTGTTGATAAACAGCAACAGGGAAATGTAAGCTGAATAAACCCTTTCCTCCCCAACTTGCTTCTTGGTCATAGTGTTTTGTGCAGAAACAGAAGCCTAACTAAGACAAATGAATGCAGAATCATAATGTTTTTATAATTTGAAGTTGTTATTTCTGATTTACATCACTCTATTTTTCCAAATATGTTGGCAGCAGGGCCTAAATCTACAGTGTCTGCCTGAATTTTTATGGGTAATTTGCAAGCATCCATTCAAGGCATCCTGGGGAGCTATTTCACAGTCCCAGACTTAGCTCATTTAGGCTTTCCCCTTTAATTAACACTTTCTTCTGTTGAATTTTAGCGTAGCCAGAAGACATTACCCACAAGCATTTTACTTTATTGTCCTGGATTTTATTTAGGATTTTAGAAATTAAGAGCTTACAAGGCTAAATTGTAGCAATACATGTTTCTAG